>NC_056741.1:433790232-433845232 GCF_019279795.1 Protopterus annectens | reverse complement strand
TATTTCTTTTTGTAATATACATAACAAAATAAATCAGCAAAAGAAAATGACCTACTATAAACACTTTGTCCACCACTGTCAATTTTGTGTGATTTTTCCAAGACTCATAAATAATCTGTTATCTCCAATTAGGATCATAGGATCTTAGGAGGTTACTAGGCCAATAGCCCTGGGGCCTTTACAAGCCTAGCCAAGAGTTTATCCCAAAAAAGAAACCTCAGTCAGCACCTGTCACCCCTGTCACTGAGGAACAAAGGTGGAACCCCTGGGACAAATTTATGGTTTTCCATCCATTTATCTAGGTTGTATTTGAAGAGGGCCAGTGAGGTACTCTGTTTGACATGTATGGGAAGTCTATTCCAGAGACAGGACAGCCTCTGGGAGACAAACCTGTCTCTCCAGCAGGTTTCGCTGATGTCACATATTAGATTTAGGCCTAATGAGTGGGTAATGTGTGAGGAGTTAGACTTATGGATATGGAGCATCTCTAGTAGGGCAGGGTCTGATACTGCCTTGTAGGCAAGACACAGATCACCTCTGAGCATTCTGTATGATACCGAGCAGAGTGATAGTGATTTAAGCCTGTCCACATAGGAAAGGTGTTTTAGGCCATGGATTCTCTTTGTAAGGTATTTATGTGGCCTTTTAAGTTGGTGCAGGTGGTTAGAGAGGTACATACCAAACGGGGCATTATACTCAATCATAGGTCTAACAAGGGAAGAGTACAGAGAAGTAATAACCTCCTTTTTTCTGGATGCAATCCCTTTATTTATAAGATGAACCAAGTAAAAGGCTTTTTTGTCCGCCACCACTACATGATGGTCGAATGTGAGATTGTTGTCAACCTGAGTACCCAAGTTTCTCACCACAGGTTGTGTGCTTAGGGGGTTGCCGTTGATGTGGTAATCAGTAGGGGCCGTGATTTTGCCGAATGGTACGATAATACATTTTTTTTGTATTTAACTTAAGGCCATAACTTTAGCACCAGTTATTTGTAGCTGTGAGACCCTCTTGCAGTATGTTGACATGAACTGGGGAGTCAATGACAGCACCCAACTTACAGTCATCCACAAATGTGGTCAGCCACAGGCCCTTTGTCTTTGCCTGGACCTCTGAGAAGTATATGCCAAATAGCAGGGGTCCCAGGACAGATCCCTGGGGAACACCACTAGTGATAGTTCTGCTGTCGGAGGTGGCAGCACCTATTTTGACCTTGTAGGTCCTATCTGTGAGCCAGTTGGCCACCCATCTGACTAGATAAGGATTAACACCAAGTTGTGTTAACTTTTTGATGATGCCTGAGTAGGGGGATTGTGTCAAAGGCTTTGGCCAGGTCAAGGTAAGCTGTATGTACTGACTTTCCTTCATCCAGGGCCTTGGTGACAGTCTCAAAGAAGTCAACTAGGTTCAATAGGCAAGATCTGCCCCTGACAAATCCAAATTGGGTGGGGTTGAGTGCTTGGAGATTGCCTATGTCCTTGTTTATGAGATCCATGATAATAAGCTCCATGATTTTACAGATCAGACTTGTCAAGCTGATGGGCCGATAGTTCCCCGGGTCAGTAGTGGCACCACCTTTGTGCAAAGGGATGACAGTGGCAGTTCTCCACTCTGCTGAAATGAAGCCTGTAGTTAGGCTGTGGTTGAATAGGGTGCTCAATGCCGAAGCTAGTTCTTGCTGGAGATGGTGCAGAATACAGCCTGGGATACTATTACATCCCATGGAAGCTGTGTTCTTTGCCTTGGATAGGGCCTTTAACACTTGATCTACAGAGATGTGAGGTGTGGGACAAGTATCAGAGATGTCGACTGGACCTTTGGAGATAAGGGGGTGAAGTTTACTCTGAACCTATCAGCCAGCAGGTTGGTTAAGTCAGCAGGATCACTGTAAGTGGTACCATTAAGTAGTAGTTTGGAACAAACCTGGGCTTTGCCATGGAGGTTCCTAACGTAACTGAAGAAGGACTTGTGGTTTCCGTTTGTTTTGGAGGCTAGTTTCAACTCATAATTGGCTTGGGAGGTTTTTATTAGTGATCGAATTTACTTGTTGAGGTAAGAAGGTGTTTTTTCCAATTTGGAATTTGTTCCTTTTTACCCCTGGACAACAGTTTCTTCCTTTTATTGTAAAGCCTGTTGATAGAGGATGTCTACCAGACAAGTTTGCGTTTCCTTGAGGACCAGATTTTAGTTCTGTTGGGTATGGCTAACTCCATGCAGTTGTACAGGTGCTTGTATACTGGGGTTCCTATCAGCAGACTGAAGACGCATGTCGAACTGACAAAACCGAAACTGCAAAATATCGAAGCGGCATGTAAGTGAATTCTTTCCCTGGGAAAGAATTTGCTTGGCCGCTTTGGTACTTTGCCGTTTTTGACACTGTAGTGCGGTCTCGGAGTTGGTATATTTAAGTAGGGGGGTGTGGGGGGCAAAGCCCCCCTACTTAATCTCATGTTTTAATGTGCTTACTTTTTCTTTTTTTTTTTTGTTGGAACAGCGATTTATTTCCCTTGGAAAAAAAATCGCTGGTCTGACAGTTTGGTTTTGTAAGCTTTCACTTACATGGGGTCGATTAATCGCCATTCGCTTACCTAAGCATTCAGTGATCTAATATAGACCCATATACTGCATTGGAATGCTGTTCAGCACAGTTGTCTGTATCATCTGAGGGGGCAGTGGTGTGAAGTTGCTGATACCCTCCCTTAGGAGGTTTTAGTCAGCTTTTGAGAAGTTTTATAGCCTGGTTACAGCTGGGGAGGGGTTTGGTGGGACAGAAACTTTGAATGAGACAGACCGATAAGCTGATCTCACCAGGGAAGAACATACTATGGGAGTGGTGTACCGGTCGCCCATGTTGCTGAGAACCAAGCCCAGTATATTATCTCCCCTTGTTGGGGATAAGACTAGCTGATCTAGTGCATTAGAACTGATGAACTCAAGGAACCATTGGGTGAGTGCATTAGTATAGGAATAGTTCACCCAGTCTAAGGTGGGGTAGTTGAAGTCACCAAGGATCAGGGTATTAGGGGGTACCTTGATGGAGTCAAATAAGTCCAGGTAGGATGTGTGGGTGTCCTGAGACATGGAGAGGGGTCTATAACTGGCTATGACTTGGATGAGTGTCATGCCAACTGTCAGTTGCACCTGGAGTAATTCCAGTGGATCATGTTGGTAAACCAGTCTCCACCACCCTTACTCTTTCTGACCTCATTTTGGGGTCAGAATGTGTGTAATGAGGTATAGCCTGGTAAGGCAGGGGTGCTTTCTGCAGCACTGAATCAAGTTTCCATGACTGCACAGATATCGGCATCTTCCAGTGTGAGGACAGTCTCCACTGAGTGCATTTTCAGATTAAGGCTCCTAGCATTGAGCAACATGACCTTCAGTTTGCTTTTTGACAGATCCTTTATGTTGGAAGATTTATCTTTGGGACATGGCCTAGAAAAGGCACAATGGAGGAGGCAAGCGCTTTGGCCAAGATCCATAATCCTAGGGGTAACAGGTGGAGGCCGTCTCTGGCAAAGCATCGTGGCCTTTCAACCATGTCATCCCAGGCAGACAGATACTGGATCCCCTTATAAAGACACCAGAAACTAAGCCAATTACTGAAGTCAAACATTTGTTGTTGGTATTGTGGTATAATTCTTGGTGAAGGTAGGATGCTGCTAAGGGCTAGGGTCATACCGGCCTGGAGCACATACTCTGAGACCTCAATCATGTCTCTCTTCGTATAGTCCAGGGAGGTACTTCTCAAGTCATTCACACCAACATGGACAATGACAGAGTCATACTTGTACCTGTTGTGAAGAGATTTGAGTGCATGTGTGATGTGGTGGATTCTAGCACCTGGTAAACAGCTGACCATGACCTTCTTGTTGAGCCTGGTGAGGGGGACATCGGTGTGTCAGATTCTTTGTAACTATTTCAATTTAATTTAGTTATTTCATTATCTTCGGGATGTTTTAGATCCATGGTGATTTTTTTTTCCTTCTGTTTTCTTGTGATAAGTTTTTTAGGTGCCAAGAGAAGTAGGTAAACACTAAAGTTTCAGCCCTTACTGAACTACTGCACTGGTCCTGTCCAAGGAGAAACACAGGGTAGTCAACTTAGCTGCCAAGATCTTATCACCAATATTTTGTAATTATGTTTTTTTTTTTTTGCTGGCAAGTTCTTTGCACACCAAGAACAAATACATCGTTTCTGAATGGCCTCTGATCATGTCTCCTGCACCAAAGTGAGATGATGTGAAACATGTGAGCTAACCTAAAATGAGTGCAGAAATATTTAAATAAATATTGCCATCCTCCAAAACATACAAAATGAAATATTCTAGATTTGGAAGTATATTTAGGAACTAATAATATACTGGCCCAGATACTGGCCGTTGACTCACCAAGTTCGCTGATGATTGTAAAGTGGGAGCAATTATTGAGCCCCCAATGATGTCAACATATTACAAGAAGGGCTAACACAAATGATTATTGCCAAAGCCATGGTCTAAAACTAAATGCAAAAAATGCATTATTATTCCCTTTGGCAAAAAGGAATTCCCTACAAATTACAATATTGACTGCACCCCCCTGAGTTCCAACCCAGTGGTGTGAGACTTGGGAACAAATCTGAACTTTGGCCACCAAGTGTCCACAGTGGTAAGAAAAGCATTCTATGTAGTGCACCTCATAAGCAAGGGCATATAATCCAGGTCAAGGGATGTTATAATGCCACAGTACTTGATCATCATCAGACCACTAACAGAGCACAATGCACCCTTTTGCATGTATGTAGAAATTATTCTATTATTCTACTATTATTCATATAGAAAATACAGGGACTCCAAACCATGACTTACATGGACAGGCTGAAAGCCCTGTCATTTTACTCTGTATCTTATAGACTGTTGGTAGGTCAATTGTGACTGGCCTATATTGCAATATCCAACCCTACCCTAATGGAAATGCTGCACATCTGCAAGTCAAATGCCACAAGAGTCACTCACTCTAGGGATTTCAACCTAACTTGTGACATTAACAGAACATGCTGGAGAGAAAGATATGTCTCCCAGAGATTGACATTTCTTGGGAATACACTTCCTATTCACATAAAACAGAGCTCCTCACTGACCCTATTTAAATGCAACATAGACAATTGGATAAGAGACCACAAATGTGCCCCTGGGCTGCCATGTTGCTCATGGACAGGGGTAGCCAATGTTGATCACAGACCCACTCTGTGCATACATTCGTTCTGCAAACTGCCTAAAAAAAACAAATGGGGATACCTTATGTAAGCATGGCTAAGCTTGTAAAGGCTCCAGGGCCACTAGCCTAGTAACCTCTTATGAACCTAACCACCTATGATGATTATACTGTTTCCTTTTCTTTCTGGTAGATGAAAATCATAATTTTACAGATCTCAACAGCTACATATTTTGAATGATTCAGTAAAAGTTCAACTTAAACTTTGATTGCTACCCATATAGTTGCTTTGCAAAATTCCAAGTAATTAATTTAGCACAAATATGTTGTTTCTAGTATTACAATTTAGATGCCTCTTTTAACAGCCTCTTAACTATTAGCCTTTTTAATCACCATGATGCTGTTAAATATATGGATAGCTGTCTATGTTTCCTTTAAAGCTAATTTAACTGTTCACAATAAAGTAAGTATTAAACCAGATATCATTTTACTGTGTCTAGTTGGCCCCAGGTTAAGTTTACCATAGAAACCTCTCACCCCCCCCCCCCCCAATTACCAAATCATTGTTTTTCAGATATGACTATGATTTGTAACTAAACATTGATTGAAGCTTGGCAACTTTCACATATAGATTAACAGCTGGTAAAACTAGTACTTCCAAGATGGCTGTTCACTGATCAACAGCTTAATTTCATCTCTCCCAGTATGAAAAAAGAAACTCAGAGATAAGGGGCAAAAACTCTACATGATTTAATAAATTCAGTCACTGGCTAGTAAGTGCACTGCCTAGATGCCAGCAAAGAAGAAACACAGACAGCCTGAGAGAAAATCAACTAGAAAAGGTAAAGTGAAAAACACTGACTGGGAATAATCCTGCAGCTGTTCAGTAAAAAAGCAGTTCATATTCCAGCTTTGATGGAAGACATGGCTTCCAGTAATCTAGAGTAAAAGATAAATACAATGTGCTCAGAACTGATTAAAATAAATGAAACTCTGAGGGAGTATATCAACTGAAATAAAACAAGGCTGGAAAAAAGGGAGAAGATTTAAACAGCTATCCAGATGAACCTATAAAACTGCAACACCAGAGGTCAAAATAAAGACTAGACTGGCTGAGTATGAGACTGCTCAAGAAGAGCTGTTTCAAAATATGGTAGAGTTAGATGACAGAGCACACAGGAAAACCTAACATTTTCTGCTGTACCAGAGAAACGGGAAGGAACAGACTGTATTAAGTTTATAAAAACACAAATACGTAACTGGATTGGCATTTAACAGCAGGATTTGTTAATTGAAAGGGCATACCAGGTGTATGCTGCAAACCTAAGACACAAGCCGATGAAAGAACACAAAACTGAAAACTGGTTGCAGGAAGGAAGGCACCAAACACAAAACGTAAGAACAAGCAGTTTAATCCAAAATGAAGCGCTTTTCGTCATGACTTCTTCAGATAAAAACAACATTGAAAGCATGCCCTTAAGTAGTCAGTGAGCAGTAGTTAATTAGTTTGGTAATTAACCAATATTAGTTAATCAGTTCATTTCATTCTTCTTGACAACAAATTGAAAACTAGTACTCATAGAAACTACAGTTTCTAAAGACTAGAAAAGTGTCACAAACACATTTAGACACACCTCACATGCAAAACTGAAACCCTAACCTTACAGAAGAAACAATACTAAATGTTCTTATATACCATAAAATACCTACAAAGGTTTTTGTACTTTATAAGTGCCAAATATCTAAAATACTAAAATGACATGGTAAACCAATATCGTTCCTACTATTGTTGATTTTTAAGATCTTATGTACAATTAATACATGCTTACATGAATTCTATACATAAAACCCTATCTAGTAAGGCTTTTTAATTTCAGAATACATACAATAAAACATCTTTCATTTAGACCTGCATACTGCCCTGCATTGGTGTTCAACTGCCATATTAATTCTAAACGTTCTAACTCCAGTGAAACTGGACCCCCCCCCATGTTATCGGGTACAATTTGGTCTATTGCCCTGAACAAAAACCTGTGATCCATGTATTTGTGGATATGTTTAGCTAGGGCACTCTCTTCGCTCAATATGCCAATGTGGTATAGATGTTCATATATTCTTTCCCATAATTTTCTGTCTGTTTTCCCTATATAGAATCTGGGACACATTTGGCATTGGGCTAGGTATATGACCCCTTTAGACTGGCAGTTTAATATAAATCTGGTGGTGTATTGAGTGCCTTTGATCTTAAACTTCTGACCCACATCCATATGTTTACAGTACTTACACATACCACATTTATACATCCCACATCTACTGACTAGTATATTAGAATTTCTTTCAACTAGATTTTTTAAATTAGCTCCTCTTTTGAAGGTGATTCTAGGTGTGTGAGCCACTTTCTTACTTATAAAGATGTCTGACCGTAGTAGGTCCCAGTTCTTCCTGATGATCCCACATAAGTCAAGAGCATCTACACTGAATGAAATAATGAAATTATAAAAATTACTAAAATTCTGGAGTACATTACTGTCGGTGCTCCCTTCAATATGTATACCTATAGTATCAGTGGGTGTATCAATTCGATTTTGACTTAAAATAGGTTTGTACACTCCATTCATATGCTTGTGAATCACCTCTTCAATAAGCAGATTCAACATCTGTATAGGGTAACCCCTCCTAGTGAACATCTCCTTCAAGTTGTTACATTCTAAGTAGAAGTCTCTATCTAGGGAGGTCATCCTAGCTGCCCTGACCAACTGTCCTTTTACTACTGACTTCTTCTGGTGGTAGGGGTGACAGCGAGAAAAGTGCAAGAAACTATTAGAATAAGTTTCTTTTCTATATATACATCCGTTGTAGCATTCACTGGTTGTATCTTTACAAATCAGAACATCCAAGTATGATATGGAATTTGCACCAAATTGTGATGTAAACTGCAAAAAGTCAGTTGTCTCATTAAAGTAACTGACAATTGCATTAGCTGTGTCATTGTCACCCCTTTATCACCATGAAGATGTCATCCAAGAATGTAGTGTAGTAGTGTACCTTGTCTTGGACCCAGTTGTTCTGTAGGACAAATTTGTGTTCCCAGTCAGCCATTACAAAATTAGAGAAACTGGCGCCAAATGGTGACCCCATGGCTATCCCTGATAGTTGTAAAAACAATCTTTTGTCAAAGATTACATAGTTATTGGACAAAATAATGTCCAATAGTTCATTAAGCAAACTTATTGTATCATTAGGTACGCCCTTGATCTCAGAATGTGGCTAATTCTCTCTATGCCCTCCATGTGTGGGATGGATGTATACAAGTCCTTAACATCTACTGTTAAAAAATTGCAACTATTGTCGTATTGTAAATTATTTAGACAGTATAGAAATGACCAAGAGTCCTTGCAAATTTGTTTCTCACTAGTTGCATATTTTTGTAGCACAGAATCCACATATTTTGCACATGCATACGTTATGCTATTTCTGGCATCATCTAGTGGTCGCAAGGGAGGGTTGCTTATATCTTTGTGCATTTTAGGTACCCCAAAGATACTAGGCATTCTGGGCACTGGCATAGATAAATAGCTGAATAGATTAATATCTATTCTGCTTTCAATTAATAATTCGTATATGAAAGATTTAATGTGACTGTAAGCTGTATTTAACTAGTTTCTAGAAACTTCTTTGTAAGCATCTGTGTTGAGTATTTGTAATATTCTAGTACTATAGTCACTGATGTTCATCATAACCAGACCCCCTCCATTGTCAGGTTTCATTATTCTCAAACCAGCCATTTGCAATTCATCTAATAATTGCTTCTCTCTTACAGTAATATTTCTTACAAAATTCTTGTTGGTTTTATTTTTCACCAATTCATTCCAGAAGTCCAACTTACAAATTTGCTCGAACAGGTCTAAGATTGGGTGCAAGGGTGGAGTAAATGTACTAGGAATGTGGAACTCATCTTTTCTGGTAGTATTTTTACCTAAGATGAGATTTAGGTTAAGTTTATGCACAAACAGTTTTAGGTCTATAAGTGAAGAGGTAAGGTTTGCTCGATAATATGGCACAAAAGTCAACCCTTTAGCAAATAGCTCCACTAAGGCTCCATCTATAGTCAGGCCAGAGAAACTGTAGATAATAAAGTCATTTTCTTTATTGAAAAGCAATTTACAAAAACTGCAACCTGCATCAACGTTCACTTCCTCGTTCTGTTTACCTTCTTGTTCTTCCTCTGATTCTGGTAGTGTGCTGGTTGCTGGAGCTTGTGGTTTAGTGAAGGGTTCTGAAAGTTTTCACCTTGGCTGTTGTGTCAGCTGTCATTATTAGATGTGTTGTAGTATGATTTTTGTTGCTGGTGGATCCTTTCACTCCTACGAGGTACAGTCTGTGCTGCCACCTCTCCGTCATGAAAATCAAGGTTGTCGACCTCCTCATTCATAGTAAACACACCCCTGCTACTCTCTTGGCCTGTAAGGTTCCACTGCTGAGATGTGGGCGGTTTTGGGTACGCTGATTTGTTGTTATACGCTGCCCGGTCTCTGTTCAACTTTTTCATTTTAATAGACTTTGATTTGTTAATGAACTGCTCTATACTAGAGAAAGTCCTATTGTAGTTGTACTGGTATCTTTGAAAATCATTACTGGCTCTAGTAGCTGCAACAAGGTCAGTAGATTCTTCCATCAACTTGTCGATGGATCGCAATAGTTCAATCCCTTGTCTGTTAAAGAGCTCGATGAGCTCTTGGTGAAACACTGACCCCTCCTCCAGACCAGTGGGATACTGCCACCTTCTTAGCCCTTTCGGGACAATATTCTCACTCATGCATTGGCGGAAATAGCTAATTTTCAACTGTAATGTTTTATGTTTAAGCATACATGAGTCCAGTTTCTGCAGGTTGGAAACTATATTTTTTGTACTTGATGTTCCTCCAGCTGGTAACTCCTGTTCACTTTCCTCTGAGAACAAGTTTAAAGGCTCATTGAGTCATGTACATGCATCTGGAGAACCAATAAGCCCAGAGTAACTGTTTCCATCCGGAGAATTATTATTAACAGTTTGAATTTGTGCTGTTCGGTTCCTGCCAGGACACTGAGGTAAACAAACATTGTCAGCAGGCAGAATACTGCCATTATTAATGCCAGAAGTAGATGGTATAGTATTGGTAACAACATTAGTTGAGTTACATTGTGTTGTAGTATTAGGGCAAGGGTTGGACAAGTGGTTCACCTTGTCCGTCAGGTCCTCTATCCGTTGGGTCAATAGACCGATAAGTAATGTTAGGTTGCCATTATTGTTGCTATTTTCCTGTGATGACTGTGTGCTGGTGAAGACAGCTCCTTCCACATCCATGATCCACAAACAAAAGGCACAAGCCGATGAAAGAACACAAAACTGAAAACTGGTTTTACATTTAGTTAAACATTTAGTATTGTTTCTTCTATAGGGTTAGGGTTTGAGTTTTGCATGTGGGTGTGTCTAAATGTGTTTGTGACACTTTTGTAGTCTTTAGAAACTGTAGTTTCTATGAGTACTACTTTTCAGTTTGTTGTCAAGAAGAATGAAATGAACTGATTAACTAATATTGGTTAATTACCTAATTAACTACTGCTCATTGACTACTTAAGGGCATGCTCTCAATGTTGTTTTTATCTGAAGAAGTCACAGTATTTACTGTGACAAAAAGTGCTTCATTTTGGATTAAACTGCTTGTTCTTACATTTTGTGCTTGGTGCCTCCCTTCCTGCAACCAGTTCTCAGTTTTTTGCTCCAAACCTAGCCATGAGAAAGTAGCCATCACCTGTTTTAGATAGTATACAATCATACCATTAGAAAGAATTGATCCTAACCAAACTGAGGCAAAAGGGCAAAGTACTAAACATGGGAGATGGTAGAGAGTTTATGGAAAATTATTGTTCATTGTACACCAGGCAGAAGAGAAGAAAATGTATCAGAACAATCAGGAAATGCCAAGAGGCAGGTGTAAGATTCAAGCTACTGTACCCAGCTATTGTCAGAATATTTTTTCTTGGAGGATCAGAGTAATTTTTTATGTTGAACAGCTAAGGAGGAAATACAAATGTCTGTCCAACAAAAAGTAATCCATCATTCAGAAGAAGACTCTACTTCTCATTCTTCTAATAATAAATCTTATAGAGAGACTTTGCCAGTGAAACCTTTTACAATGTTCTAAAGGAAAATGCTTGAGAGACAGAAAAAGCACCATAGCTGAGTAGAAGAATCAGGACTACCTTGGACTTCAACCAGAGTCTGGGGTTAGGATATAAAAATGAACAGGAAGAAGACCAGCAACATTGAAATTAGTGAATTAATGTGAGACTATAAAGCATCAATTACATTTAAGAAATATGGTGTTACAAGAAAAAGTGGAAAGATTTTACTTTTGTTGACTTTCTTCTTGAGGGGGACTGAAACATATATGCTCCGCTTCTTGTCATAAATGTTTGGAAGGACACTGAAAGGAGGGAGGAAAAAAGAAAAGTAACTGTAAATAAAACAATTTTTGTTTTTAACAGTACTTGTATGAGACATTTCATGATATAAATTGCATATTATATAGGAAACCATTTTAGTTATTGTTTGTGATAAAGTTACAAAAGTAAACAAGGGCTTTTTTTTTCTTCTTTTTAATTTTAAGAAATAGTGTAAAAAGAAAAGAAAGGCTGGACAAAAGCATGTTTAAGTTAATATGCTGTAGTCTTGATTTGTTGAGGTGGGGGATGGGGTGTAAAAGTGCACAGATTATAATGTGTACATATATATATATATATATATATATAGAGAGAGAGAGAGAGAGGGAGAGAAACAGACAGACAGAGTTGATATGTTCTCTCTTACTTTTGCATAGGAGAATGTGTGGATTAATGCCTTTGGCTTAATCTAATACATTTTTTTTTGTAAGCAAATAAATAGGAGAGAACTGAATATAATGAAAGGTCTTCCATTTGCAAATAAATGTTCAGCATAAGTTAAGAACTTTTCAGAGCTATACATTTAGTACTTGTGTTTCTATGGAGACAGCTGACTGTAGGAGGAAGCAATAAAAGCCAGAACACTTTTTAGGGCTGCAGGTTAATATTTTCTGAAAGTATATAAACTGTCACATCTGGGAATGGAATGAAGATAAGACAAGAACAGACACAAACTAGTGTAAGCACAGGCTGTAATATGCATCCTGGAAAGGGTGACCTTAATGTTAGGTTAACTTATGCCTGTATGTGCAGCTGTCAGTTTGGGACAATTGTTTATCAGGAGGGTTAAATTTCTTATATTTTGTGTGTTTAAGTTAATATGTTATGGGGTTGTTCTGGGGGTATGTTTGTTTAAGTCTTGTAAAATGTAATATAGATTCAAATTGGGATGACAAGAGACAACTGTATAACAGAGCAATCTGACAAACATTAGTGGGTGCATAGAGCAGAAAAGCTGGAAATAGAAATAAAAAAAAGCTGTCATATATAATAGGTGGGAGTAATAATATCATATTATAATGACTACACTAAACATATTTTTTGGAATGTGAATGGCCTCGCATGTATAGACAAAAGGTAAGAGTTGAATTATATTAAGAAATGTAGAGTGCAAATAGCAATGCTACAGCAGACATATCTGGAAAGAGGTGAGCTTGTGAATTTGATAAACAAAGGATTTCAGTATGGATACTCAGCAATATATCAGGGACAAAAGAAAAGGGGAGTACTTATATTAATTGCTAGAGGAGTTCCAATAGTGATAGAAGTAGAAAAAGACAGTAATGGTATATTTATTTAAGTAAGGGGCTACTGGCAAGGGGGGAGGATTACACTGGCATGTAATTAGATTCCATCTAAAATTGTTATTATGGAGCTTAATAAAATTTTGGGAGAAATAATCAGCTTTCAGCAGGGAATATTACATAAAGATGGGGATTGGAACTTGATTTGCAACAGTGAGGATGTATCTAGGGGACCTAGAAGGGAAAATATAACAAAAGAGGGCAGATGTCTGATGAAATTTATGAAAATATTTGGTATGGGAGATGTGAATTCAGTAGTAGAAACTTGGATAGGATTTACATATTATTCCCCAAGGTACAATAAACTGAGCTAGATTAGCCAGAAATTATATTTCACAGGAATATGTGCATTTGATTGAAAGCTTCAACACACATCTAATAACTATTTCAGAACAAGCATCAATAACAGCTAAGATAAACATGCAGGGTAATGAAGTTAAAAATGAAGCCACTGGCCCTTCCCCACCTACCTGTTAAAAAGAGAGGAATTTAAGGAATGGGTAGTGGAAATGATTTGAGAACTATTAGGGAAGATGGAAATTTATTCACAAGCTATAGCTAGTGAGTGGGATAAAATGAAAGTAGAGTTTAAAAATAGTGTAGAAATAAAAGAAAAATAGATATGGTTAAGAAGTAACAAGAATTGTTTAAAGGGGCTGACAAAGGCTAAAGTATTGGAGAATAAAGGGAATCTCACAAAACAAGAACAGGCACAATAGCAGAATGCTAAAGAGAAAATAAAGGGGTATCTGGTTAATATGCATGAGTTTAGAAAGTCTGCTGTTAAGCAACTGTTTTTTTGATAACTCCAGAGCACAAAAAAAGTTTGGTGCAATGACTTAGGCAATAGAAAGTAGAAAGGGTTATTGACAAACATAGGGAGCCTATGACAATAAAAATAACCAGAGACCCTGTAGAGGTATTAAAGATATTTCAGAAATTTAATGAAAATTGGTATAAAGCAGAGGAATGTGGAACTCAAGAAAAAGTACAAATGAAAATATTATGGAAGACATAAGTATGCCAAGATTAGAGGAAGATGAGGCTCAACAATTAGCAGTTAAGAGCGGAGGATATGAGATTAAAATGGTAATGTATAATCCATCTGCAGGAAAGTCTCCAGGAATAGATGGTATTCTGGTGGAAGTTTGGAGGGAAGAAAGTGATAAAGATCTGGAAGGTTTTGCTTAACAGTATTTTAAAAGGAGGGGAAGCACCAATATCCTGGAAGAAAACTGTGGTGGCTAAAATAAGTAAGCAGGGTAAAGACCCATCAGATCCAGCTTTACATATGGCCATTTCAATTTAACCTTTGGCTATAAAGTGCTTATGTCTATATACCTAAAAGAATGGCAAACGTGTTGACAAAATTGATAGATACAGGTCAGTGTAGTTTTATAGAGGTGAGGTAAACATTTAACAACATTAACAGAACAATGATGATCCAGAGTGAAGCAGAATGTAAGAAAATACCACTGTTGCTGGTGTGTATTCATGCAAAATAAGCATTCAACAGAGTAAGCTGGGATTTTATGAGTAGCACAATGGAAGCATTATGAGACTATATGAGGGATTGGAGCTAAACTTAAAGTGGGAGGGTTCCTCTATGATAAGTTGTGTCTGAACAGAGGAACAAGGCAAGAGTGTCCTCTTTCCCCTTTGTTATCTGCATTATATTTAAAGTTATTGGCAAAAAAAAGGGACTCAGAAATTCAAAGATATAATTGGCATGGTAATCAAGAAAAGTTGACTTTATTGGCAGACAATATTATTTTCTACCTGATAAAACCAGAAAAGGACATCTAAGTGTTGTGGAGTATTCTGAGACAGTTTTGTTTCTTCGAAATACAAAATTAATGAAGACAAAATAAAACCTTTATCTGTAAACTATGTACCCCACTCATGAGTTGGTTCAGCAATAACCATATTTATGGGGACACATGAAATATTTAAGAGTATGGGTTAAAAAGGATTTTGTTATGGCCATTAAGGGTATGTGGGAAAAGACTAAACAAAATAGACTACAAAACCTGAGAAACTGGAAATTCTCGCCAATGGATATAGATAACAAAATACAAGCAGTGAAAATGCTTTTAGTCCCTTTAGTTTTATATACAGATCAAGCATATTTTTATCAACCAGAAGAGAAGTTGTGGATAGTAATCAATAAAGAGTTGAAGGATCGTATCTGGAAAGAAAGAGGGTAAGGGTCACGTGAGATATGTTGATCCTTCCAATAGAACAAGATATTTAGGAATACTTGATCTGAAGGGATATTTTAGAGCTACACAGTTAAGGCTCATATACATAACACAAGCAGAAAGCTATAATTCAAAGTGTAAAGAGATGATGATGAAGCAGTGGGAAAATTGAAGAAATAAGGAGAGAGTGGAATTTTGGATGCAGATCCCATACAGAATATTATATTTATAATGCAGCAGAAAGTTAACATGATAGGTTCATCGGTTCATAGGTGTTTACTAGGCTAACGACCACAAGGGCCTTTTTAAGCCTAGCCATGCATCCCACATCTTTGAGGTTACCTGTGTCCATTAGAGACATAGGTGCCAAATCAGGGATGAATTTCTGGTTTCCCGTCCAATTGTCCAAGTTACACTTGAATTGGGTTAGGGAGGAACTCTGCTTCACATGGATGGGGAGCCTGTTCCATAGACACGGTAGTCTATGAGATACTTAACTATCTCTCCAGCAGGTCCTATTTATATCACAGCCAAGGTTTAAGTCTTTAGAATGGATAATTTTGATGCTGTTTGTTTTGTGGATATTCAGGAGGTCCATCAGAGTGGGGGTCTGACAATGCCCTGTATGCCAGCCATAGATCTCCCTCAAAAGCCTGTAGGAGACAGAATACAGGGACAGGGCCTTGAGATAGTCTGCATAGGACATTTTACTTAAGCCCTGTATTCTTTTAATGAGGAACCTCTGTGGACATTCCAATTGTTTTCAATGCCTGGTTAGGTACATACCAAAGGGGGCATTGTGCTTAATGATAGGTCTGATGAATGCCAAATACAGTGGAACAATGACTTCCTTGGACTTAGATGCCATACCTTTGTTTATAAGTTGTGCAACATAGATTTCTCACCACTGTAAACACATGATGGTCAAAGGCTAAATTACTATCTATGTGTGTCCCTAAGTCCCTGACTACTGGGTCAACTCTAAGGGGTGTGTTGTCAATATGATAGTTACCAGGAATGGGTAACTTCCCAAAGGATACTAGTATGCATTTCTTGGCATTTAATTTTAGTCCTTGGCTCTGACACCAGTTGTTTGCCTGTGTCAGGCCCTCCTGGGGAACATTTGTGTCAATGTGAGATTCAGTGACAGCTCATAATTTGCAATCATCTGCAAATTTAGTCAGAGACCACTGACATTGGCATTGACTTGTGAGAAGTAAGTGCCAAAAAGGAGTGGTCCACGGGCTGATCTCTGAGGGTGAGGGACTCTACTTGTGACTGGCCTCTTTGTAGAGATGGACTCCCCAATTCTAACTTCCTGGGTCTTGTCTGTGAGCCAGTTGGCTATCCACTGGGTGACATATGGGTTTGTACCTAACCTCTTGAGTTTGTCAACAATACTCGAGTGAGGTATTGTGTCAAATGCCTTGGCCAAGTCAAGGAAGGTAGTGTGAACAATTCCGACCCCCCATCCATTGCTTTGGTGACTTTCTCAAAGAAGTCCACCAGGTTGAGTATGCATGATCTGCCCTTGACAAAACCAAACTGGGTTAGGTCGCATGTCTGGAGATTTACTGTAGCTCTGTTGATCATCTCCATGATAATTCCTCCCATGGCTTTACATATAAGACTAGTGAGGCTTATGGGTCTCTAGTTTCCAGGGTCTGTAGAATGCCAACTTTTGTGCAGAGGGATGACTGCTGCTTTTTTCCATTCATGAGGCATGAAGCCTGTTTGGAGGCAACAGTTAAATAGTAACTCCAGAGGCCTTGGTAGGTCATGTTTAATGCTATTTAGAAGGCATCCTGGGATATTGTCTGGGACCATTGATGCAGTGTTCTAGGTCTTAGAAAGAACATTAAGGGCCTGTTCCTTAGTAATAGTAGGGGAGTTATATTTGATGATATTTCCTGAGAGAAGGTTGAGGAGGAGAGAGGGGTAAAGTTGGAGCTGAATTTATCAGCCATGAGGTTTGCTATGTCTTCTGGCTCAGTATAGGTGACTCCATTTACAATGAGCTCTGCACACAATTGTGTATTGCCTTTGAGGTCGGGAAACATAGCTAAAGAATGCTTTGTGGTTGTCCTTGGCCTGGAAGACCAAACTTACCTTAAATTTGGCTTTGGTAAACTTTACTTCTGTTCTGAGTTGTTTGTTTAGTTTGATGAGAGTGTTTTTATCCTGCTGGGTGCTGCACCTCCTAATGTTTGCCATGATTTTCTTCTTCCTGTTATACATTCGATTGATTTTGTGATTCCACCAGGGTGGCTTGTTTTTTTAGTTAGTTTTGTACTTCTTTCTGGTGGGTACAGCTGCCTTTATGCAGCTATTAACATGCTTGTACAGGATTTATTTGAACAGTTCTGCATAGTCAGCAGTGTTCTCAGGGTTTATGGAGGCTTACAATTTTGCCAGGTTCTCAATTAATAGCAGGAGGTTAGCCTTAGAATAGTTCCTGAATATTCCAGGTTTAGTTGGGGGTCCAGGTTTTAGTTTTACTTCAATCCAGAGATTCTGAAAAAATTCTCACTAATCACACACCCCTCCTCAACTCATGAAATACCCCACTCGAGTATTGTATTAAGTCCCTAGTTTAGAAACTGAAGCCTGCCACACTCTCAGCAGACCTATTATCTGCAGAGTATCTCCAAAAAGCTGCTAATGAAATAGCATACCCCATCTCAATTTTAATCAATAGAACTATCAACAAAGCTTATATCTCCTCCATCTGGAAAATCTCCCACATTATTCCACTTCACAAAGGGGGTAATTCCACCGAACTTTCAAATCATAGGCCCATAGCCATCCTGTCTCCCTTAGCTAAAATAATAGAAAAATGTATCCACAAGCAATGTCTTGCCTATCTGAATCAAAACTCTCTCCTAGCTACCTCCAAGCATGGATTTAGACCTTGCCATAGTAAAACCTCAGCCCTTGTTTCCTTCTCTCACACAATAAATCTAAACCGTAATAACAACAAGCTCTCCTCAGCCCTCTTCCTAGACCTATCTAAGGCATTTGACATGGTAAACCATCACCTACTCCTAGACACATTAAAATCACTCTCCATAGATAACCAGGCAATCAGCTTGTTTCATTCTTACCTAAGTGACAGACAACAAACTGTACTATGGAAGGATAACTTATCGTCCCTTTTACCAGTCACCCTTGGAGTCCCACAGGGATCTATACTAGGTCCCGTCCTATTATCCACATTCATTAATGACTTGTATAAAGTCATCCCAGATACAACTTGTATTCAGTACTCAGATGACTCCACCCTAATCTGCTCTGCTACCTCCCCCACAGCCCTACAATCCCTGACCCAAATCACTATTAACAAGGTAGAGAACTGGCTAACTGGTCACCGACTACTGTTAATCCCAAATAAAACCAAACTATTACTTTTTTCCCATACTCAAAAGGCCCCCTCACCTCCTCTCACCATAACATTTTATAATGGCACCATAATTTCCCCAGAACCTAGCAGTAAACTACTAGGAGTGATCATCGACAATAACCTTAAGTTTGATGCTCACATAGACAAAACTATTAAAACAGTTAATAAAAACTGGGGTCCTTATACAGGATTAAACAATTCCTAACCCCATCTGCTAGAACTGTTATTGCCCGCACTCATCTGCTATCAGCCCTTCTCTATGCCTCACCCATCTTCTTAAGCCTAAGCAAATCTAACCTCAGTAAACGTACTAGGTGCTACAATAACACTGCCAGATTTGCCACAAGAACAGCTTATAGAACCCATTACTGTCTTAACCTTCAATCACTAAACTGGCTAGAATTACCCAACCAACTGCAATATAACCAACTAATAGTTGTTCACAAAATTCTCTACCAACCAGACAGTACACCCATACTGAAAAATATTATCACCCCTTACAGTAACCTAAAGGCCCTTCGCTCTGCCAACAAAATGCTAGTACAAACTGCTAAAACCAACAACTCAGCCAGTGATTCACTATTCTCTAAGTCTGCCGGAAAAAAATAGAACCTACTTCCTGCAGAACTCACCACAGACTCCTCCTTATCCCAATTCAAAAAATCCCTTAGAAATTACCTAAATTGGCTCTGTCCCTGTTCAAACCCTGAATAACCTCCTTTCAAACACAATTTACACATGTGAACCTCATTACAAGATTAAAACTCTGATCATCTAACAGTTTAAAAATCTTGTGCTTCTCCCATATAAAGGAAAAAATGTTAAACTTAAGCCTATAGTCATATGTGGTAACCATCGTACTATACATATGTTCCTTTTTAAGATGAAATCCTTAACTACTTCTTTCTCAGTCTCCAACTTCCAACCTTCCTGCATGTACGTGAGAAAAAAACATGTACCTCTGTGCACATATCATTAAATAAACCACAATTTTGTTATAAAACAATGTAATAATTTATGTGAATAACATATACCTTTGTGTGTAAATATCACTAAACAAATTTGAATTATGTGATAAATTCTCTGTAACATTTTTCACTGTATTTACAACTGTTTGTACATTTGGAGCTTTTCTCCCCGGGCCTCCGCTGAAAATAGACCTGCATCCAGTCGGACTTTCACAGTTAACAAATGTAAAATAAAATAAAAATAAAATAAAAAGAGAGTTTTTTACCTGTATTAGTGTTGTTAACCTCTCACCTGAGATTTAAGACAATAAATAAATTTTAACAGTAAACTCAATCAAAGCAGAACTAAACGAAAACTGGATATACAAAACCAAAGTTAAGAAACACCTGAACATTAAAATAACTATGTAGTAATTTGCCATCGTTAAGTCACTTTCATATAGGAAGATTAACATATCTATTAGACTGAATAATCAGACAGTTATATCACAGAAAGAAACATTGCATTTAGAGAATCATTGTTACTTCACACATCCAGAGATTCTGAAAAAGTTCTCACTAATCACACACCCCAACTAAACTCATGAAAATGCCAGGATAATTCTTTAGTTTACTTTCCTGTTTCAACATGTTTATATTGTTATGTTGTTATTTTTACAACAGCCCTTATTAAATGCCTCTTGCAATAACAACGTTTGTACAATATTATCATTTGATGTATTACAGAAATGGTATACATATGGCAAACATAAAGATTCTGGCTATTGGACCTTTGCATTTTCAAACGGTATATTCATGGACTATCAATTTACATAGTGCATTTAATAACTGATGTAAACTGGGTTAACCAATTTTGCCTTTTTTAATATGTCAATTATGTAAAAAGGAATGTGCTGCATTTTAAGATTTTCTTGGGATTTTATAGTCTTGGTAAATACATGGCATGAGACATCTTGCTCCCAACAGCAGGAATCTGATAAGAATGGTACTCCGTCTCCCATGTGTAGCAGATTAGAAGCCTTTGGGAACAATTTAAGCATCAGATGCCCATCTATGCACTTCCCCTTTAGTTCAATAAAGGGGCCAGTTCCCTGACAGAAATACTTCAAAACACAATGACATGACATAAACTGTGCTAACACTAGCACATGGATATTTAGCAAACAAAAAAAAAAAAATTAGAACTGCAGCATATTCTTTTAAACTAACCTTCGTCATAAAATCTTCCTGCACACATTGCTTTTAGTCATATCAATCCTTAATAATAATATGCAACTGTATGATGGCCTGCTATCACCAAGATGGCATCCATTATTTCATTATTGAGTTAATGAAGAAGCTGTAGACAGTAATTACTGATACTCCATTAAATTGCATGCTGTTCACAAGGCCGCCTTTTATCTCCATTAATATCCTGTGAAAAAGAGGAAATGTCTCTAATAATCTGCTACTGGTGAGACTCTGACTGACATTCATAGGATTATAGGAGGTTACTAGGCTAACAGTCCTAAAGCCTTTTTAACCTAGATATTCTTGCCCCAATTTTCACAATTATCAATGCTAATGGACTAAAACAATTTTGATGTATACCTGTGCATTAAGGCATCTACAAATTGCCCATCCATGAGGGCCACAGGCAAGAAGCCAGGGGTGAATTTACAATTTCTCATCCATTGGTTCAAACTGTGTTTGAATAGACTTAGGGAAGAGCTGTATTTCACATGAATGAGGAGTCTGTTACAAAGGAAGGATAATCTTTGAGTCACATACTTATCCCTCCAAAATGTTTTATTTATGTAACATACTAGGTTTAGATCCTTATATCAGGTAATTCTAGTGCTGTTTGTCTTACAAATATGTAGCAGCTGCAGCAGGGCTGGATCAGAGAACATCTTGTGGGTTGGGCATAGATCACCCCTCAGTAGTCTGTAGGAAACTGAGTACAGGGACAGAGCTTTAAGGCAGACCACACAGCCCATACTCTTTCAATGAGGAACCTCTGTGGCCAGTCCAGCTGTTGCAAATGCCTGGTCAGGTACATGCCGAAGGGTGCATTGTACTCAATTCTTGGTCTAATGAGGGTTCAGTATAGTGGCACTGTGATCTCCTTAGATCTGGATGCCATGCCCTTACTTATAAGCTGCCCCATATAGAAGGATTTTATTACTACTATGGACATGTGGTGATCAAAGTTCAGGTTACTGATAACCTGAGTTCCTAAGTCCTTTACCACTAGATCTACTCTTAATGAAATGTTATCAAGGTTGTAATTTGTAGGGGTGCTCGTCTTCTCAAAGGGTATAATCATGCATTTTTTTGTATTGAGTTTTAGGCCATGGTTCTAGCACCAGTAATCTATGTGTATCATACCCTCATGGAGGATCTTTACATCTTTGGGGATTTCAGTGATCGCATCCAACTTGCAGTTATCAGCAGATTTAGTCAGTCAAAAGCTCTCTACATTTGCCTTGACTCCAGAGAAGTATATTCCAAACAGGAGAGCTCCTGGGGACACCACTAGTAACAGGCCTCTTGGTGGAGGTGGATTCCCCTACCCTAACTTATGTGTTCTATCTGTGAGCTATTTGCCTATCCATTGGGTGTCATAGGTATTTATGCCTAAATTTCTGAGTTTGTCTATAATACCCAATTGAGATATTGTGTCAAATGCCTTTGCCAGGTCAAGGTAGGCAGTATGTACCATTTTCCCCTTGTCCTTGGCTCTAGTGATCTTATCAAAGAAGTCCACCAAGTTTAGTAGGCATGACCTGCCCTTAACAAAGCTGAACTGGGATGGATCCAGTGTTTGAAGATTTCCTATGTCTTTGTTTATCAGGTCCCTGATAATTCTTTCCATGGCCTTGCAAATAATACTAGTCAAAATTATAGTTGTGTAGTTTCCTGGGATGACCATTGCAGTCCTCCATTCCCAAATGACAAAGTCTGTCTGGAAGCTATGGTTGAACAGATATTGCAGTGGGTAGTGGACCTAACAGATTATGTTTCAAGCTATTTAGGAGTCATCTTGGGATATTACCAGGTTGCATTGATGAAAAGTGTTTAGCTCTGGAAAGTGTAGTGAAGACCTGTTATTCAGTGATAGGTTTGGGAGAAATGGTAGAAGACATCTCCCAGGGAGAAATTGAAGGTGACAGAGGGTTGAAATTGTTGCCAAATTGATCAAAAAGCATATTTACTATATCCCCCACTTTGGTGTACAATGTCCCATTTACTGTTAGTTCAGCACACTGTTGTGTGCTCCCTTTAAGGTTACATACATAACTGAAAAATGCCTTATGGTTGTCTTTATCCTGGAAGGTTATTTTTTCCTCAAAGTTGGCTTTGGTGGATTTGATAAGTCCCCTGAGTTACTTGTTGAGACTGACGAGAGAGGGTTTTTTTTGTCTTTTGTGCATAGCCCTTCCTTTTTTTGGACAGGATTTTCTTTATTTTGTTTTATAAGCTCTTTATATTTGGGATCCACAAAAGGGGCTTATTTTTGGAGTTTATCTTAAGTTTATTTTGGTTTAGTATGTTGTTTCTTTGCAATTATTAATATGCTTGTAGATGGTTTCCATATACCCTTCCACATAGGCTGCCATGTTCTCTGAGTTTGGAAAGTCTTGGAATTCAGCTATGCCATAACTTAATATGAAGTAGTTAGCTTGGGAAAAGTTCTTTAAGGTCCTGGGGTGCTGGGAGCTCAGCCTTTCTTTCAAAGATGACCACTTTGTGACCTTATCTGACCAGTGAGGACATTACATGGGGGGGGGGTTCGTTTTTTACCTGGGTGTCTCCTGCCCTTTAATCATCTATTTATTTAGTTTGTTTTTTGTTTTGGGGGGGGGTTCAACATTCCCTCAAAATTGTTAGTACCAGATCCAGGATATTTACACCCCTAGTAGGTATGTAGACTAGCTGTTCCAGAGTATTTACATTGACACAATCCATGTTCTTTAAGCCTACATGTTAGTGGTTGTGTATGTATGCCAGTTTACAGTGGAATAACTGAAATCGCCCATGAATATGGTGATGGGCTGAACTGTGAGTGACTCCAATATATTCAAGTGTGTGGTATGATTATCCTGGATCAAACATGGGGACCTGTAGCTAGCAAGGATATGGTATTGGGCTTTACCTAAGGTTATTTGGACGTGAAGAAGCTCAAGCATGTCATATTGTTTGACCAGTCTTGAAGTATTCTTACTTTTTATATAGATTCATACACCTCCACCTCTTGTCCCTTTTTGTGCAATAGCTGGTCTAAATGTATGGAAAGCATTATAGCCTTGCACTGCCTTAAACTATATCTCAGTAACTGCATAGATATCAACACTCTCCAGGGTGAGGAGCACTTCCAGAAGTGGATCTTCTTGCTGAGACTGCAGTGTCTAGGTCAAAAGCTTTGGTACCTTGCATCTTTTTCGTTATGTGTTTCAGTTTGGAGGACGTGGGGAGTTTGACAAATTAACTATGTCAATGTTTTAGTAAATGATTGACTCTTAAAGCCTATGAAGGCTGACTTTACTGACAGTAAGGAGTGGAGTGAAACCCTTGAAGTTCTATCTTGTCTCCTTTTCAACTGGAAGTTCCACAATAGCAAATGTCAATAATTTTGTTACCAGTGACCCTCAATTTTAAGTCACAACATTGTAAAAGAAATATACAAGAAAAGGTCACAAATATGTTTCCCCCCATTCAGTAATTGAACCTTGTTATCACGATGAATTAATCTTGAATCAATCCACTGGACATTTTCCAATGTATCAGCTAGTTACATATTTGGCATGAAGTTTTCTTTTCAGTTCAACTTTCTCTAACTTCCAGCACGTCTATGGGACTATTCTAGACTTCCATCTCTGAGATATTGTTTGCTTTATTACTGACAGCACAAAAATAGAATAACCCTTTCTTAATTAGAAGATTGGATATCATTAACCAACTCCATTAACATAATCTTATTTTTCTAATCTGTATATCTTTGTGTAACGGTCTTGATACCAAATGTACCAATTCAACTCTAAAACTAGTTAGATTCAAATACAGTCAAAAAGACATTCTCATATACTTAAATACATTATTCATTACTGAAAAATGATGTACTGCCTTCTGTTGGTTTCTTACTGTTATTTGCATTTAATAAATGCATACCACATTTTAACTATTTATTGTAATCAACTAGTCTTATTACTGTATTGTACTGAGTGCAATAAATACACAGAGACACCGCTGTTACATCTCCTTACATCATTGATGTCCTTCTATCTGCCATCTGCGCAGTTATTTTTACAGACTTTGTTTCTCAATAATATGCTCCTTTACATGGATGCCAAAATGTAATTAAGCTAAGCCAGCACACTTACTACTTCTTATTTTTCAGCATTTTATACTATTTCTAAATGAACCCTTTATATTTCATATCATTCTTGAAGCTTTTTATTCAAGCTAATACTCATGCTAGTGAAAAGACAGTGAACTATTATTCTTTCAGGTCCCCCTTATTTTATTTATTTTTTTTGGAGGAATGGACTAAACTTTAGTTAAAGAAAAGACTGCATTTGTTTCATTAGCATTATCATTTACAGCATTTACCACTTTGCTCATATTTACAATCATGACTTGTTTAGTTATTGTAACTCTTTGTAACCTGCAGCATATAAAACTATTTTAAGCTGTCATTATTATTATGAACCCCAAAACTACTAACACAGGATGTATTAACCAATTTAGCAATTTGGTCCCAGATGATGACTATTCTGTGAATATGTCCCACCAGTTATGGGCAGTGTCAGCTTCTGCTTTTGCCTTTTACTACTAACACCAGGTTATTTGAAACCACACATACAAACTGTGGTGCCACTTTAACAAACATTTTGAAATTTGAAGGCAATATTGTCCATTTACACAACATTTTGTTCACTTTACAAATTTAGATACATTAATACTAAATTGTAATTTGTCTATCAAAGATACTTGTAATGACTTACTAAATAGTAGGATTCTCTTGTGCTTCTAAATGTACAATCTGTGAGATATCTTGTTCTACTAGTTTTCATACCAAGCTCTTTTGAGTCTGCATTTGGTATCTTTAAAACCGGAAAATGTAATATCGAAGTACAATATTGTTTTTTGGTAGGGCAGCTACGGTGGTGCAGTGGTTAGCATTGTCGCCTCACAGCAAGAGGTTTTCCGGTTCAATCCTTACCTGGGGTGCCTTCTGTGCAGAGTCTGCATGTCCTCCCTGTGGTCACATGGGTTTCCACCGGGTGCTCCTGTTTCCTCCCACATCCCGAAGACATGCTGTAGGTGGATTGGACATTCTAAATTGGCCTTAGCAGTGAATGGGTGCCTTCTGTGGAAGGTTGGGCGCCAGGCTGGCAACTCAACACTGTAAAACTCCACTGCCAATCATGAGTGGATGGGTGATCTGCTGTGGTGACCCCTAACCAAGAAAAAGCTGAAAGAAGAAGAAGAATATTGTTTTTTGGTATTGTTGTCCTATCATAGTACAAGTGGATGGTATTTTTACTATTTGATCTGTATGAAGTACTGGCATGTTACTTAAAATAGTAAGTATTTTAACTCATGGTCCTTTTTCTTGTATTACAGTATTGGTAGAAATCATACCCTTTTCTTCCCCTGTTGAGTTTATTTTTATTTTTGAGTTATTGTCTACACACTGTGACATTTTTGCATGATGTCTTTTCTTGTCAAAATGGTTACATTTTTGAGGTAATGTAAGCAGCTAATAGAGATAAAGCTGTTTATTGAAATGTTTATGCCTTTGATTTTTTTCTCTACTTTTATGTATGACTGACCTTGTTCAGCTAACCATGCTGTTCATAGGTTCATAGGTTAGTACTACGCTAACTGCCCTTGCGAGCCATTTTAAGCCTAGCCAATTATCCATTGTGAGATTCAAACCCTGCACCCTGTATTTGTAAGGCAAACACCTTAACCATTAGACCACCCTTTGTGTTAAATGTTATCCTCCCAAAGGTACATGCTGTATACTTTTTACAACTGAAATTGTCTTGTGTTCTATTTTGTGTAGCATTTTCCTAACTAAGTTTTATTCATGAAATATTGTAATTCCCTGTTTTGATGTTCAGAATGATGCAAATGAAATGCAAATGGCTGTGTTGAATGCTGCGTGCCTTGTCTCGTAACTGCATTTTTATCTATAGTCCTTGAAGCATGTTCCAGACACTGAACATTCATCTTGCCTCAAGCTGTACCAGAATTTATGTATGCTAGAAAACAGAAATACATCTATTTAACTAACTATATTATTTCTACATATATTATAGCAACAGATGTGTATATGCATCTAACTAGCAAATAGATGTGCACATGCATTTATACATTTTGAAACATATCTATTACTGCATACAGTCCCTCTGTTTTATTTTAAATACAGACTGTCTACATTAGTATGTACTTTTTAGTTAAGTTATATTGCTATTAACTAGAAACACATTGGGAAACAAAACTTTTAGTTTTCTTTTAATACAGCAAGTTAACACAGTTTAATATTGTCAACACAATAATGACAACCATTACTATTAGAACTGGATGAATCTGAATATGACTCTATACAGTGATGTCCTGTACAGTAATTTATTGACAATGCTTGAGTATTTTATTGCAAAGGCATCGCAGTCTTGTTTTGAAAAAAAAAAAAAAACACGTCACAAATGTCAAGCTTTGACTTGTTACTCTATCTACATAGATAAACCATTTACTAGTACTGTACATAATACACTTGCTTGTACTGATTGTTTTTGCATGTGTATATACATGGCTGTAATGTACACTCAGTCCAGTTTACAAACAGCATTAAACTGAAGCCTGCTAATTACATTACTTGAAACATTAAAATGTATTTTTGGTATTACCACTTTGCACCTTTATTTGAGTCTCTTTTGCAGTACTGTTTGCACAGTTAGTGTAAAATTGAAAGCATGCCCTTATACATCATTTTATTGCAGTATTGTTTATGCTTTTTGCTGTGAGAATTGAATGTATGCTTGTCCTTTGGCTGTTACCTAGACTGTGACACTTTGGTCTTACACATTTGCTTATTTTTTTTTATAAAGCTTTTGCTGTTGCCTATACTGTCAAAGTTGTGATAGGAATCACTTTTACCTATTTTGAAAAGACATTTACTGTTACTAGTAGCTATTTGTACCCTCCCTTTTTGTAAAGGGACCTGCATAATTTTTTTTAACTGCATACCATAGCCCATGTATTGACTGTACTCGGTGTAGTATTTACTTGCAGACTTTTGTTGTTTTTGCTTCATGCTGTACGTGAATGCTTAACAATAATGTTTTAGAAAAATGTAAGCCATTTGGCCTGATGACCGGTCTTGTTTCCTTGACCTTATAAATTTCAGTACCAGTAACATTTTATCTTTTGCAACATTCCTTGTAACTACCCATTCCAGCCTGGAAAGATTTGAGCTCACATACTTTTTTTCTTTCTGCGCATTCTAGACGCTTAACCCATAACTCCTTCAGCACTTACTCGCACCTTCAGTCACTCGTTAATATACTTGCAACTTGATATTAGAATGCAGTTGAATAAACATGCTTAACTATGCATAATATTGCTTTTGAATACTGTTTTTGCTGGAGTCTGTGCTATTTTTTATGCTATCATACAATTACAAAATATTGTAAGAAACAAAAGAGATATTGGCTTAACTAACACATGCTTAAAACAGATATATTTACATGATTTACATTTGCTGTTATTTGCCTTTTTTCCTGCACTTTAGGTAAAAAGAAAATACATGCATGTCAGTCTTGTGACTTCATGTCTTTACTGCGTTTAATTACTCTCATTTGATTTTTATGCCCTATAACTGTTTTATTATTTGAAATGGTTTGAAAATCACCATTTAAGTGCCTTGCTTTAACTGAATGAAAGTTTGTACTGTGTAAGCTTAACCATTTTCTAAATGTAGAATAGTACGTCATAAATTATGTTCTATCAGCGTAGTTAACTGCTGTTGCTTTAACTCTTTACTAACCGGATTATATTTGTCAGTATTCTGTTCTGCTGACTTTAAAGCTCTTATGCACTTTTGAAAAAGTGTTTGCATATGTTGTCTGAACTTTTTGAGCTCACTCTGACTGTGTCTTAGAAGTTTATTACATTTTTTTGTCAGTTCACCATGAACATTGTCTCTGTTTTTATGTGTTTTGTAATGTGCAGTGGTTTTATGCCACTTTTGTCTAGCAAGATGTACAGAAGATTTTCTAAATAACTGACTTGACTGATACTGTAACTCTGAAATTAACATTTTACATGTGGTGACAGGACATAACGTATCTGGTTGTTTACCATTACCTTTATGACATTGGTCACAGAAAGCAGTTTCATATAACTTGCACAATAAACGTTTACTGTCATACAAATGATGTTGCTGTTTAAGATACCAGTCAAACATAATGCATTTATATAAAGCATTGACATGAACATTAACTAATAAACTACTGCGTGTGCTACAGTTCTGTTTATACCGATCTTTAAATCCTGACCATACATGTGCTGGACTATTATTACTGTCTACCTGAAAGGTAGTCTTACACTTTACAGTTCTTTTCTTTATGGCATCCATGCTGTAGAATGAGAAACAAAAAGAGAATTACCAGTTTCTGTGTGGAAGGTGATCAAGTCTTCCTTCAAGAAAGCGTGGAAAGTCCCTCATTGATTTTCCCAAAAGGTGGTCAAACACAGCTGGCAGATTCAGTTGTGTGAATGTACAGGACCTGTGGAATCTGCAGAGATTCACTGTTCTGCTACTGGATACTGTGCAGAAGAAGGAGGCAAATGTTTGCACTGAAACGGAATGTACTAACTGAATAAAATAAAAAATAAGCTGTATTTGTCACAGTAAGAAACCATTCGGTCCATCAACTGTGGCTCGCCATTGAAAAATGATGTGCTGCCTTCTGTTGGTTTCTTGCTAAAACTTGCATTTACATAAATACATACCACAGTTTATTTAACTATTTATTGTACTCTAGTCTTATTACTGTATTGTACTGAGTATAATAAATATACAAAGACACCACTTTAGTTAATACGTTTTACTTTTAAATTCCCCTTTCGAATCTACAAGCATGCAACACAGATACTGTCAGCTCTCTATGGCAAATCCCCAAAGCTTGTTTATACGTACTCATATTTATGCCAAAAGGTCTGATATTTTTCTCAAAGTCTGACGTATAACAGTTCTTTCTTTGTATAACAGTTTTCCTTTGTTCCCTTGTCCTTGGTTCTTTGTAGTTTGATGATCCATGTAAACTCAGTCTTCCATTATCTGAAATGTGATGTGGCAGCACTATCTGAAACTTGATGTTACATCAATGATGTCCTTCCAGCTGCCATCTGTGCAGCTATTTTTACAGACTTTGTTTCTCAATAACATACTCCTTTACATGGATGCCAAAATCTAATTAATCTATGCCAGCACACTTACAACTTCTTATTTTTCAGCATTTTATACTATTTCTAAATTAACCCTTTATAATTCATATAATTCTTGAAGCTTTTTATTCAAGCTAATAATCATGCTAGTGAAAAGACAGTGAACTATTATTCTTTCGATTACACCTCCAACAAGACATATCCTCATTTGGAAAATCTGCCTCTATCTTTGAGGTGTGTAAAATATTTATGGAGATATTTCCATGTAAATTTTCTGAAGAGTCATTATTTTGTAGCATATTTGAATATTAGAGATTGTCTCTCCCTTGTAATCATATCAGTCTTCAATATTCAGCCCCCCTCTCCTTATATTATCCACCACTTATGTATTAAAGTCTCCAACAGCCTTATATGCCCAACTTTAAAATTGCTTTGCAAATGTAACATCAATTCCAGCTGCTATCAGTAGGGGCAATAAATGTGGAGCATTTCTTTATAACAACTCTGTCACATCTATCACTTGTGCTATATTACTTAATCCTTCATTCCATTTAAAAATGTCAAGTCATAATGCTGCTTTATTTGTAAGCATGTACCTAAACACTGTCCCACTTCAACTATTCCTACTATAATATTCTTATTTCCCTAATCTTCAGTGTTATAACCATCTTTCCACTGGTATTCTCAGTCTGCTCTTAACAAGTACTATGCAGTTTACTCAGGGACTAATCTCCCATTAGCTTAACGGGCTCCTCAAAAAAGCAATAGTTTGTCTCATAACACAAGGTGCCTCAGTTTTCCATAACTGTAAAATACAAAAGTCATACCCATTAAACATCCCATCATCTTGTAGCTTTACTTTCATCACTGCTTTCCACTTTGTATCATGCGTCCAAACTGACAAGAGATATAGCAACTTAACTTTACTGCTTCATAACATAATTCAAGATCCGACAGATTCAAACTTCTTCACTCTCTAGATAATATTGAATTACCCCTATAGAACCTAATCTTGCCATCTTCCTAAATATAATCCCTCATCACAGTCTTGACTTAATAAACTCCCCAGGCATCTCAGTTGGAAAAGCCTAAAACACGTAGCAACAGGGTAACAAAAAATGAGCAAGTTGCATTCTCTGATCTAATTCTAAACCTATATTTTCCAACTTTTAATTTGTTTTTGCTTAATTTATTCTTTAAAGTTCTCTGTGGTTTACCAACTGATCCCTTTCTAAAGAATTTCCCAACCAAATTTCTAAGTATTTAATATCTTTCTGTAAATACTCATAATCCTTCTTCCAGTATGCAGAAGGTACTTACTTCATTGGTGCTACTCTTGTTTTTGATTTATTCAGCTTATCTCTGGACACTCTGCCATAATTTGTCTAGTAGCTGAAATGAGCTATTTACATGAACTGTAGGATTTGTCAAATAAACCAAAACATCATCAACAAGCAATAAAACTTTAAACTGTTCATTAAGAATTTTATACCTCAACAAATTAAAGGTCAGAATCAAATAACACTGGTGATAATAGACACCATTCTCCCCGACCAAATGTTCTTAATGAAGTTAACACACCCATGTATATTTTAACTCTAGTTTTTGAGTCAACATAAATAGCTTTTAACAACACAAGTGAGAAATCAACTTTTGGTAGGACTTTTTACTTATCAAAACATTTCCTGCATTACGGCTGAATATTATCATTGACAACATATTCAATACTTCACTGATGACCAGGGTTGCCCATCAGATGTACAAAACAAAGGTTTATCTCCTAGTTTCTAAAGCAAAGTCTCTATTACTTCTATGGTATGTATGTGGAATAAACTCCCTCTATTAAATGGGCAGTCTGAATTATTATAGCTATATAAAAACATCTTGATAACTGAGTTGATACTAAGGTTTATACATTTATATTGGAGACTGCATTTTGAAAGTCATTTTGCTTCGAACGCATTTTTTTCAAGCTATTGAAACTATGAAAATTATATTTGAAGAAAGACTCCTGGTTGTGATGGATTTCCAGCTGAGTATTGGAATGTTTAATTAGTAGAAGTGCTACCTAGACTGTTGCAGTTGTATTATGAATTCTGTAGAAGCTAAATGGATTCTACTGACATGGAAGGAGAGCATGGCAAATGTGATATCAAAAGAAGCAAAGAATGTTAGTTTACCATCCTTACATGAGCCAGTATAAACCTGAAACCATAACCATAAATTATTCATGGAAATTCTGGCATAAAGGTGGCTAAATTAATACTGTCACTGATGCACACTGACCAATGTGGATTTGTTACTAGGAGATAAACCTTTAAGCTCAGTCTTTAGTAATAATCAAAACTCCTCACTTCTTAATGTCCAATAACTTAGACACAACTTTCCTCACATACACCTATAACTTATGGAAAAAAAAGACCTAAAACTTCCAGTCTAGCTTGATATAGAAGATTCTTCACCCCATACATTTTCTTTGTAAATTTCCTCTATATTCCTTCCAAACTTAATATACCCACATTGGTATATGCACAAAATGTCATCTTAAACATATTGTTTCATTCATCTGAAGAAATATGTACTGCCAAGGATACCACCTATCCATGTATAAGATGTGATAATCCCAGGCTTTGTAAAAATTATCATAGTGCTTGTTCATTCTCTCCCCTGTTTTGTCTTTGCCTGGTATAAATGTGTATAACACTCCCTGAAATGCTCTGCTATTATCACCAGATCCCTACTAAAATACAAACCTGTTTCATTTTTCATGCTAGCTAAAACTCTCTACTACTTCAATTTTACTGCCATTATTTTGTGATACTCAGGAGGGTTATAAAAATAATTATTTTTCAGTAACTGACACATAAAACTCATGTCTTCCCTCCAAAAATCATCTAAGTCTTATGTCACCTTTTCTGTCCTCCTCTGAAGTGTCTACTTACCTTTGATATGTCTGACGTATAGTTCCCTTAGCTTGTCTTCTAGTCATTATATCACCATCTTGGCATCTTATATTACTTGCAATACATAACTCTTCATTTCCACTTTGTTTCACCTTAAAGTGAACCCATCTAGTACTAGTGTTAGATCACTTTCCTGTAACACATTCAAATATGTTTTATTGTCTTCACACTGGTCAATAAAAATAATAGGGAATCCCAATGCTTTTCCAAGCAGAATGACACCAATATACCCACAGGACATTCCATTAAAGCATGATCTGAAATAATTATTAAATGCACTTTAACTTTATTAACTAAATGAATGTGTTCTTTTGTTATGTTCATTTTAACTATATGTTATCTTCATCTATCTCGTCTAAGATAATATGAATACTAGGTATCTGATTATGTAAAAGCAGGCACTGAGGTAAGACTCATTACTTTAGTATATGCAGTGCATTCAGACCCACTCATAGCACAATATTCATTCTGGACCATCCTGTCACTCCTATATATTGTATACTCTTCCTAAAATGCCGACTATTTATTTCACTGTCCTTCTAAACTCAGTCTGTGTAGTTCCTGGAAGAACATAGACACTATATATAATCACCAGGATTGCTCCCAAATAATCCTTCACTCCCACATAATATCCATTTGCTGTTATTGTGAAACTATCAATAAATCTTCAGGTGAAAAGAGCACATGCTTGAAACTGACATCACTTTTCTTTTCCTGTTCCCACTAAATGAAGAAGCTGACACCCAATAACCTCTAATTAATAAATCATGTTCCTAGTCCCTCCAATGAATTTCTTGCAAAGTGAGCACCCAAGTGTGATAAAGGGGGATGCTGCCAGCACAGCTATCTGGAATTTTGTAAATAATTATATGTCATTTGTGAATATCAACATGATCTATATAAGATGCTTGTGTTACAACTGTAGTAGAACTGCATTTCATGTGTATATCAAACTGGTTTGTACAGACGTGTGTTAACAAGGTATTTTATAAAGTGCTTGTGCTTAAAATGTAACCACAGTGTGCCCTACTGGAAAAGGACAGAAATGTACACGTACTATTATAACTGTTTAAATGTATATATTTTAACACTGTAGTGGAAACTGGAATACAGGAAGTTAACTTCAGAAAAATAGCTGACACTAAATTACTTTATGGCTATGCAATAAAAGATGGTATCTTTCAGTTTTGAATGAGCTACAGACACAGAGTCTGTGCTGAGAAGCTTTCTGTATTGTCTTTAGGGTGAAATAATTACCAGTCTTGAAATGTGGAGAAATGTAATTGTTTTATGACTTCCAGCATCTGCCAAAGAGCTGAGGTCAATGTATTTTCACAGGTAGATGCTAAATTCTGCCAAGCTTCCAGCAGTGGGGAGATTCACATGGGATAGAGTCAGATGACTAGAAATTATATAATTCTGTAAGCTAACATAGCAGTAATATTTGAGATATAAATTTGAGGACTCTCTTAGTGAGACAGAACATTCTGTATTCTGTCTTGGACTTGACAAGAACAATTCACCACATCTGCCTTGCTGTAATGAAGCAAGTTTCTAGGGTATTTAAAACAAATACGAAGACAAGCTTGCTGAAGCTACTTCACAAACAATCCTTTAATGTTAGCACTTTCACTGAGGTCAATGCCCCAACTTCTTCAGACAACTCAACAATACAAAACAAACTGTTTTTATATCATATCTAATTAAGCAATCAATTCAAACAATTCACATTTAAAGGTACCTTAGCTAAATAACCTTAGGTGTAAATGAATATTTCTTATAAAATCGTTCCTGGTTTTTATAAAAATAGTAACAATATCATCTCCAAACAATCTTTAAAACATTTAAAAATAGTACCATAAAAAAATTATACAAAACTAGTGGACAAAAACTATACACTAATAGAAATACAAAATAAAAAATATATATAAGTATTAATAACTTTTTATCAATACTACTAAGATACCTGTATATTCATAAATCATCACTACATGTATGTATGTATGTATCTATTATCTACCTAAGTAGTGCTTTCAGTTTTAAAATACACTTTATAGAGACAAATTCGTTCAACCCTGGGGGTATATGAGCAAAAGTATGAATTTGCTACATGAGCTCACTCTCTTCCAATTTCAACTCCCATGGCCCTCCTCTCTTACTATGTTCTACTTGTTGTATAATTGTAAAAACAAATCTATGTGTAGGGTTATCTTGTATATGCCTAGCAAGGGCATTCATAGTTATTCATCTCTGGATATTATATTGGTGCTCGTAAATCCTCTGTTTTAATTTTCTTTTCTTTTTCCCAATATAAAATGAACAGTGTTCACAGAGTGCCACGTAGACTATGCCTTGGGAATTGCAATTGAATTTTCCTTTTACCTTATAACACTTATCCCTGGTGGTACACTTATTCCCTACTTTTATGTATTTGCACTGTTGGCAGCATCCACATTTACTCATACTACCCATTGATTTAGGTTCATCTCTTTGACTTTCTAATAAACTTTTTAAGTTGGGCCCCCTCCTATAAGTGAACTTTGATTGTATATCAAAGATCTTGTTAAGAACATTATTTTCCAATATAATGGACCAGTTCTTGTATATAATATATTTGATATTGTCTGTGTCCAAAGAGTATGTAGTCAGAAACCTGATCCCCAGATTTTTATGGTTATCATTACTGGATTGATTATTAGTCTAACTAGTCTCTACAGTTCCCTGTTCCAAAAGTTCAATATGGGTATTATCATACCCTTTATATACAATAGGCTTAAAGTGCCCAGACCTCCTTTTGGAGTTCACTTCATCAAAAATTTGTGCTAAAAAACTTTAGGGATACCCTCTCCTAAGGAACATATCCTTTAAGGTTTTGCATTCCAAGAAATAATCACTGTCAGCTGAAACCATCCTAGCTGCTCTTACAACTTGTCCTTTAACCACCGCTTTCTTCTGGTGGTAAGCATGGCAGGGAATAGTAACTCTGTTAGATACAGTCAGGTATACAGTGAAGCTTGGTTTAGATATTTTTCTTTATTTACTTGAGACTGTCCTGCAATGTTGTTTTAAATATTTTCTGTGATTTTGAACTCTGATGTCACTGTGAATATATACAGAGTATTTTCTTGTTCTTTTATTATTTATTATTAAATATATTTAAACCTTTCATTGCGGCTGATCTTTGTAGAGCTATTTAAGTTTTGAAAGTACTTGTATTTGTATTTGGTGACACTGTGTGGGCCACTCCTAATAGCTTTGCTCTTGTCAAACTACCACTTGTGTTAATCTTAATATTACACAGTAAGAATGGGCACCCTTTGTTAAGGGCCTTAAAGAAGCCGATAAGGAGTTGACTGGTGGAAGTGGTAACTACCTTATAGTCTGGGCAGAAGGGGCATAGCTAGTAAACCTGTGCCAACCTTTCCAAGGTGTGTGTGTGTGTGTGTGTGTGTGTGTGTGTGTGTGTGTGTGTGTGTGTGTGTGTGTGTGTGTGTGTGTGTGTGTGTGTGTGTGTGTGCATAAATCAAGCCTCTAATTTTGTGTGTGTGTGTGTGTGTGTGTGTGTGTGTGTGTGTGTGTGTGTGTGTGTGTGCGTGTGTGTGTGTGTGTGTGCATAAATCAAGCCTCAGATTGTGTGTGTGTGTGTGTGTGTGTGTGTGTGTGTGTGTGTGTGTGTGTGTGTGTGTGTGTGTGTCAGCTACTTGGGCAGGGACATGAAGTACTGGTTGGACAGAGAGAGTGCTGGAGAACTTGGCTTGGTCTCAGCTGAGATCTCAACTCTATAATTGTGCCAATGGGGAGTCTTATTGGGGATCTGGAGCAAGAGAGAGGAACCAGCCCCGGACTGACTGTGGTCTTGGTGTTTGCTTTTAAGGGAAACTGCACTTGATGCAGAGAACTGCATCTGGAAATACTCTGTGTGTACCTGTTATCCTTCCAGTGTATGTTCTGCACTGTTGCCAGTGGCGAGGATTCAGGCTCCTTGATTACTGGTCCAGTGGTGGGTCATCACATCAAGGTTCAAGTCTTCTTAAATAAAACATGCTAATGTCTAACCTCAAAGCTTTAAAACAGATGTGAATGAACTAGTAGGCAATAAAAAGGAAAACAACTAGATCACATTCCTATTCTTAACACAAATAATGTCCTACTGTTGACAAAAAAGATTTTTTCCCTAAACCTTTAACCTAGCATACTTATCCAGATAGCCTCTCCTTTAGACGGTGTCACCTCCTTTCCTCTTAAAGAAATACCCTTTGGATTACCTTTCTTCTAGTACATACTACTCCCGTGAGAGGTTCCTGCAAGATCTTCTTCACATAAGAGGTCACACATCTGGCTAGTACCATGGCACTGCATCTTAAATAAGGCTGTTTGCAGATGTCCCTCATTAACTTTTGACTGTCTGCCTGCCTGTTTCTGAACTAGAATCTTTAAAAGGGCCAGCCATCACTATGGTACACTACACATAAAGAACACCATCTGCTCTTTTAAAATGGGACAGCTTCAAGGGTGACAGTGTCCTTCATTCCTTAAGATATTACACAATTATTTAAAGTAGAGATAGGTTTTAACATTAGTGGAGAGGCATACTCTTTCTTACAAACTTCCAAACATATTGCTTTCATAATAGATAAGCCAGAAACCTCCAAACTTATCCCTTTCATAATAGAAAAGCCAGAACTGCAGACAAAGTAGCTAAATGCAATTATTTCAGCATTAGACAAAACACAGTAATATGCCCATCTCCAAAGCTTTTGGTCAGATGTAAAAGAACTTCTCGGTAATAGAAAAAAAAAGACATGACCATATTTGAATTCTTAACACAATTAATGTCCTACTATCTCAAATAATAAAACTTCTTCACCATCCCTTCAACACAGCACAACTTAAACATTATGAACATGGTCCAAAGTGTGGCAGTTAGTGCAAAGGACTAAAGCTATGACTTATTAATGAGCTACGTCCTGTGCCAAAAGTATGAGGTTTGAATATTTAAACCTTCATTTGCCTACTGTGTGACCATGAGCAAGTCACTTAATCCAACAGTACTTTCAGGCAATTGAGGATTTTGGACAGGCTTCTTAATGCTCTCCTGGACTTCATGCCTAGTAACTCTATAAATGAACCAAAATACCTCACTCTGAAACTCTTTTCATGTGATTACATTGACCTCACTTACTGTTGATGTATTCAGCATCCTCCCTAAATTTAGATTTAAATTGACACCCATTTCAGCAGTTCATGCTTTTCTTGTAAAACTAAATGAAAACAATACACCCTTCACACAAAATTCTGAAAATATCTATATCTTTCATAAGAAAACTCATTCATATCTTTAATTCCTACTTTCTAGAAATCATCAAAAATGATGTATGCTCCAAAAATGCCTATACCTTTTTCAATCAAAAATTGTAAGTCAATTGCTAAACTCAACACTCTAGCAAAGGTATTAGAAAAAACTGGTATATGAATGGCTGCATGAGTTTGCAGAGAAATGTCATCTGCTATATGCCCTACACAACATAAACTTAGATCCGTACTGAACAGAGCTGCAAATCACTACTAAACATATTTTTATAAAAGTACATATTAATATTCCCAAGAGGGTTCTGTAGCTTAGGGTACGTATATCTTAAAATATGTTAATACCTTAGCAACAGGAAATACATCATATGGTTCAATTCTTTCTCTAAACAATCCAACTAAATGCATCAGGGTGGCTTGAAGCATATACACAATGCCTGTGCTGTGTTTGCTGAGCATTTGACCAATAGCAAAATGTTACATGATGTGAGAAGGGAAGAAATATATTTCCAGAAGGGAAGAAATATTTTTTGAGTCCATATGCTTAAAAGGACCAAAGTATAATGTGCAGTTAGAAAAAAAAGTTGTCCAGCAGCAACCAGCAAAGATTCTGTCACTACAAGGCAATTTATAAGAAATCTGGACACTTTTCAAGCAGAAATTCTGCTTGTTCCTCACTGTCAGCTGAACAGGAAAGAACCCTGAGAAGGTACAATACACAATGTTTCTGCATGTTGCTAGTGAATAAGCCTTGAATGCATTGAATAGTTATCTGTTTCACCAAGACAACATAATAGTGAACAGAAAGAAGTTCAGAAATTATTGTGATTCTAAAAATAACTTCCATTTATTCAAAACTTGGTAAAAAGGCATAAGGTGCCACAGAGGCTATAGATTTATTACTAATTAAAGAATTGAGCCAAATCTGTAAATGTGCTAAGATGCATGATTCAGTGATAAGAAATAGTCTACACTACAACATAGGGGCAGGCTATTAAGAAAGCAGATCTGATATTATCAAAAGCTGCAGAATTATGTAAATTGACTAAAATTACAAGTACACATTTAAAATAATTAAATAAGGAAATTGAAATATTTAGGATACAACATTAGTCAGATAAACGGGAAGATGAAAAACAGGCTAGAATATGTTACAGCAGTAATACTAATGAGAAAATGAGTATTCATGTACATGGTCTGCATGATACAGTTATAAGTTAAGCCTTCTACAGCACTGCAGGTGTGAACATACACATTGTTGACTAGAAATGTGCAGATGAGTTATTTATTAGCCTATTAAAGTGATGATACATTGAAGTCTAGAAATGTATTATATGCATTGATACAATAGTGCAGTTTAGGCTGCTGGTAAGGAATTCTGAAGACTAATAAACAAAATGCTGAATGTAAGTTTAAGCCAGACACAGTTGAAGAATGCAATATTAGGTCTGAATACATTTCTGAACCACTGTGCCCTAAAGGCATAGAATGTAGGGCCATGTACCCATTGATAACTCATTCAGGGCACCAAGTAATGCAACTGAGTCAAAAGCTGCTGACCTGAATATAGAAATAAGAGGTACCAACTCTCAACTGTAGTGCTTGGTGAGGCACAGTTTCTTAATATTCTGAGTTTTCTGGCTTGTTAAGAAATTACAAATATTAACATGAATTCACAGTATCAAAATGAAGAGATAAAAAAGAGGGTTTATTTCTATACACATCCAAAAACAATCATATAGCTGCAGGGACATGTTGAATAATGTCCAGAACCCTAACAATGACCTTACTGATTTATGAGAAAAATATAACACACAGGCAAATCTTGATGCTATGCCAATGAGCCATTGTACAAGGCAGGTTTACTTATTTAGTTAGTAATAAATCATCTATAGCCTCTGTAGGACATTATACCCTTATACAGACCAAATGATTAATAAACAGCAATTATTTCTATAATCAGAATAATTTCTGACCCTCTTTTAAATCATTACTATTTTATCTTTCCACTCTTATTGGAAGATGAAGGTATTAAAAATATCCAAAGCTTCTTTACTAACAACATGTAAAAAAGGGGTCACTCATCAAACAAGCAGAATATTTTAAGGAAGCAAGGCCAAGATAGTACATTTGGCAATCTACTGGTCATCCAAACTAGTAAACACACGACAAGGCAACAAACTGAATATGTCTGAAATATCCAAATAAGAAGAGAGTTTATTCAACAGTTTCACACAATGTAAGCACTTTTATGCTGTCATCAACACTTCAGCAGACATGAATTAGGACTAAAAACAAGAAGACTTTTAAACAACAGTTGAACCAATCAAAAACATTGCCTGTTCTAAACGTGATCTAAAATAATCAGTGCTTCAACCAACCATCTAGTGTTTTCCAAATAATATTAAAAATTAATATGAAACAATTTGAAATGCACATATTCAATCAAGTCATGTTGTTGTTTGTCTTTTCAGCTTTTCCCGGTTAGGGGTCGCCACAGTGGAACTCTGGTCTGCTAATGATTGGCAGTAGATTTTTTATGGTGCCGAGTTGCCAGCCCGATGCTCAACCTTCAGCGAAGGCACGCCCATTCACGCATGTCTTTCGGAGGCCACTCACTATTTAAAAAACTTAGTACATAAACTATAACATCTTAACTTAGATCACACTGCCTATTACAAAAACAATATAAACACTTACAATCCAGAAACTAGATAAAATGCTCAGTAGCACAAATAAGATATTTGCCATCTCATTTCAAATTAACTTATCTCATAATACTAACCTAATACACCATATAAACACCATTGTTCAAATCGCCATAGTGATAAAATTGCTGTATGTTCCGTGACAGATGTAAGAATTCTAACACCATTAATCAACCAGACATGTTTTAGCCAGTTATAATCATTAAATATTTGGGTGATGATGCAATACTGTCTGTGTCATTCTTGATAATGATTGTGTTAGATGAATACTTTAACAAAGCTGCATTTTAAGTGACTGTAACTTTTAGCTACTATTTTATGACTGGAAACATGTGATTGTACCATTGGCTGTGATTGGCTAGTAGTGTAAGAATTCTTATATCTGTTACAGAACATCTAATGATTCCACCACTATGGTGATTTGAATAATGGTTTCTACATATTTGGAATTTATGTTAGTAATATCTGGTAAATTGTTTTAAAATGAGATGGCAAATATTCTGTTTACATTACTGATAATTTTATTTAGTTGTTGGATTGGAGGGGTTTACCCTTGGCTGTGATTAGTCAATGTTAGAATTCTTACATCTTTCATGGAACATCCAGTGATTTTATCACTATGGTGATTTGAATAATGGTGTTTATACATTTGTATATTAGGTTAGTCTATGAGATAAGATAATTTAAAATGAGATGGGAAATATCTTATTTTACTGCCGATAATTTCATCTAGTTTCTGGACCGTAAGTGTTTTTATTGTTTTTGTAATAGGTAGTGTGATCTAGATTAACACACCATGTGGCAACAAACACAGCAGAATATGTCACTTAAAATGCTTCTTGTTTTCAGTCCTAATTAATGTCTGATGAAGCACTGATGACAACACAAAAGCGCTTACATTCTGTAAAATTGTTGAATAAACTATCTTCTTATTTGGATATTTCAAACATATTCTGCTGTGTTTGTTGCCACATGGTGTGTTTACTCATTTGGATTTTTATTTGTACCACTAAGACAACTTAATTCTTGTACTGTGTGGATGTGTTTTTTGATTCATCTCCTGTTCATAGTAGATTCCATATTCAGACATGTAGGCTGAAAAAGATTGGACTTTTGTTGATTTTGTTAAACTTGTGGATGGACTGTAAAATATATAAATCACTTTATGTTAGTAATGTTTAGAAGGATACTAAAAGGGAAAAAACAATAACTATAAGTAAAACAAATTTTGTTCTTATTAGTATTTGTATAAAACATTTCATGATATAAACTGCATGCTGTATATAGTAAAGCAGTTTTGTGTAGTGTGCATTCAGGTGAATTTATGTGGTGGAGTCTTGATAGTAATTGTATGTATTAACGATATTAAAGTAAACAATAACTTTTTAATTGTAAGAAATATAAGCTTTACCATATAACAAGAGAATAAAGGTTGGCCTAAAGCAAGTTTGATGATAATATACTGTGATCTTGGGCTATTGGGGTGGGATGTAAAAGTGCAATGATCTATGTAGAATTACAATGTTTTCTCTTATTTTTACAAGGGTTAATGTCTAGATTAATGCCCTTAGCTTAAACTACAAACAAATGTTTTTTGTAAGCAAATGGGATTTAAAAATAAGACAAAATGATGAAAGCCATGAAAGATACTAAGGTTCTTACAACTGCAAAGCTATTACCTTGTTTTTCCATTTGCAAATATTAAGTTTTAGTCAATAAGTCTGCACATTCTGTTCTGAGTGAAACTGACAAATCTTCAAGGCTGAATACTTATTTATGGAGACAAGCTGCCTGCAGGTGCAGATAATTAATTTTGAGACTTCTAAGCATTTTTTTTTTTTGCTGAGGGAAATGTAAACTTTAAGGGTACAATGGAAAGCAAATAAAGTTTGAAATTATGGGAAGTGAATAAGAGATAGCAGCCTCTCTAGCACCCTTAATACTTTAATGCATTTAATGAAACAGTTTATAGTTTAGTTTTATTTAAAATTAGCCAGTACACTCTTTTAGGGCTAAAAATTAATGTTTTCTGAAAACATACTAACTGTTTTTCACATCTTAGAGGGGAGCAGAGATAAGAACAGACAGAAATCAGAGTAAGTGGGAGCACAAGCTGGAGCATGTACTTTACTATGGGTAAACTTAACTTTAGGATAGGTAATGCTTGTGGGTAAAGCTATCGATTGGGAAGTTGTTCCTATCTGGAAGGTTAAACTTCATTTTCAGAAGATGTACTTCATTTTGTGTGTTTGTTTTAAGTTAATAGGAGATGTGGAATTTGTGAAATTTTATTTAGTTTTTTGTTTGAGGGTTTTATTAAAACAAAAAGTCTTAAAATAGGTTCAAATGGAGATGAGAAGGAAAACTTTTTATAAGATCAGCCTGCCAAACATTAGTGTGTGCATATTAAACATAAGTTGGAAATACACAATCAAAAAATTGTCATGTATAATAGGTGGGAACAAATAGATTTTATCATGATGGCTACACTCGCCATAATATTTTAGAGCCTAAATGGCCTTACAGGTACAGATAAAAAGGAAAGAGTACTGAATTATATTAAGAAATACAGAATGCAAATAGTAGTACTGCAGTGGACACATATGGAAAAATGAACATGAGAATTTGATACAGAAAGGATTTCAAGGTGGATATTCAGCAGAATATTGGCAACAAAGGAAAAGGGGAGTAATTATACTACTTGCTAGATGGCCTCCAATAGTGATAGAAGAGGGAAAAATTACAATAAGGGTAGATTTATGGTAGTAAGGGGCTACTGACAAGGAAGGAAGATTAAGCCTGAGTGTATTTATATTCTACCAAAAACTGATATTATGGAGTTTAAGAAAATTTGGGGAGAAATAATCAGCTTTCAGCAGTGAATATTACTTATACATGGGGACTGGAACTTGATTTGCAATAATAAGAATGTACCTTGGGGACCTAGAAGGGAAAATATAGCAAAAGAGGGTAGTTTTCTGAAGAAATTTATGAAAATATTTGGTATGGAAAATATAAATTATTCTCAAAGGTACAGTAACTGGGCTAAACTATATAGAAATTATATTTCACAGGAACATTTGCATTTAATTGAAAGCTTTCACACACACACATAACTATTCCAGATCATGTACCAATAACAACTAAAATAAAATGCATAGTAATGAAGTAAAAATGAGGCACTGGTGCTTTCCCACCTACCTGTTAAAAAGAGAGGAGTTTAAGGAATGGGTGGTGTAATTACTCAGTAGTTATTATGGAAGATATAAATATTTTCAGATGTTATAGTTAGTGAGTGGGATAACATTAACATGGAGTTTAAAAACTGAGTAGAAGTGAAATGGAAAGAGAAATAGATATGGTTAAGAAGTAATATAAATTACTTAGAGGGGCTAACAAAGGTTAAAGAATCTCACAGAACAAGAAGAGGCACAAATGCAGAGTGCCAAAGAGAAAATAAGGTAGCATCTGAATAATATGTATGAGTATAGGAAAAACTGCTGTTAAGAAACTATATTTTAATAATAGTTTCAGAGCACAAAAACATTTAGCACAGTGACTAAGACAGCAGAATGTAGAAAATGCTTTTGCCAAATTTAGGAAGCCTATAAGACGAAAAAATAACCGGGGATCATGTAGAGGCTTTAGAGGTCTTTTGGAAATTTTATGAAAATCTGTATCAAGCAGAGAAATGTTGAAATCAAGAAAGAGCAGAAATGGAAATATTTATGGAAGATTTAACTATGCCAAGGTTAGAGGAAGATGAGCCTCAACAACTAACAGTTAAGATAGGAGGAGATGAGACAAAAACATTGCTATATAATCAATCTTCGTGAAAGTTTCCAGGAACAGATGGTGTTCTTGTGGAAGGTTAGAAGTTAGGAGGGAATAAAGTGACAAAGATCTGAAAGATTTTGTTTAACAGTATTTTAAAAGGATTGGAAGAAAGCTGTGGTGGTTGTATTACTTAAGGAAGATAAACACCCATCCAACCCAGTTTCAAACAGACCCATTTCAATTTTAATCCATGAGTATAAAGTATTTATGTCTATACTAACAGAAAAAATGGCAATGTATATCCTAAAATTTGCTGATTTGCTGATCCTAAAACTGATAGATATGCATCAATGTTTTTTTTTTTTTTTTGTAGGGGAGGCACACATTTGACAGCATTAATAGAAGAATGATGATCCAGAGGTAAGCAGAATGTAAGAAAATGCAGATAAAGCATTTGTTAAAGCTGGGATCTTATAAGTAAGGCAGTGGAAGCATTTGCATTCCCTGACAGAATAATAAGGTTAATTATGAGGATATATGAAAGATCAGAGGTAAGAATTAATGCGGGAGTGTTTCTTTCTGATAAGTTGTTTTTTAACAGAGGAACCAGGCAGTGGTGTCTTCTTTCCCCTTTGTAATTTGCTTTATATTTAGAGTCATTGGAAAATAATATAAGTGACTCAGAAATGCAAGGATATAATTGGTATGGTAATCAAGAAAACTTGGCGTTATTTGCAGATGATATTATTTTGTAGCTGTTAAATCCAGAAAAGGATATTTCAGTGTAGTTGAACATTTTGAGATAGTTTCAACACTTTTCAGGAGATAAAATTCAAGAAGAGAAAACAAAGGGTATATCTGTAAACTATGTACTCACACATGAATTGGTTCAGCAATACCTATATCTATGGGGATACAATAAGATGAAGTATTTAGAAGTATTGATTAAAAAGACTTCTATTATGGCAGTTAAGGATATATAAGGAGAGATGAAACAAAAGATAATATAAAAACTGAAAAACTGTAAGTTCCTGTGAAAGTGTTTGGATAGTAAGATACAAGCAATCAGTGACAATGTTTTTAGTCCTTTAGTTTTATTTACTAAACATTTCAGACATATTTGTATCAAACAGAGGAGAACTTGTGGGCAATAATTAATAAAGGGTTGAAGGAATTTGTCTGGGAGGAGAAGTGTGCTAGAGATACATGTGATAAGTTAACCCTTCAAATAGAACAATGTGGGTTAGGATTACCTCTTTTGAAGCTTTTCATTGGCCCTCTTTAAGAAAAATCTTGACGACTGGATGGGAAATAGAAATTCACCCCAGGGATCAGTTTTACGGCACTGCATAACAGGGGCACAGGAAAATAATTTTCTTGGGTGGCAAAAGCCAGGGAACCTTTTTGGCTAGGCTTATATAGGCCCCAGGGCCAATAGTGTAGTACCTACCTATGAACCTATGAATCTATTTTAGACTCACACAGTTAAGGCTCATATACATAACACAAGCAGAAGGGTATGATTCAAAGTGGAAAAGGATGATGATGATGCAGGGGAGAAGTTCAAGAAGTAAAGAGAGAGAGTGGGATTTTAGATGCAGATCCCTAAGGAGAAAAATAACAACCACGCACACTATTATATTCATAAAGTAATAGAAAGTATTCTAAAAACTAAGCCAACTCAAGAATGTTGAAAGGAGATATTGCCAATAGGGATGACTGCAAATAAGGAAATAGAAAAAAGGCAAGAGGGGACTGGAATTTACTGGAAAACATGCCAAAGGAACCATGGCACTTCGAGCAAATAACTAAAGAGGGAAAAGTCAACAAATCCAAACAGAGAAACAGTTTGTTAGTAGGAACAATCAAGTGCATTTTTTAATTAATTTCTATGTACTAAGAGTATTATTTTGGGATGTAATTATTCATAGAAACATCAGGAAGGGTTTAATTTTAACAATATATTTATTGTACTTTTAGTTTTACAAATAGTCTATATGCAGTCTTTAGTGGGAAGATTATTAGTGGTGACATCATGACTGGGGGCGGGATCTAATATTATAATATTATAAAGTTTGATGTGTTTTGTATACTAGTTTACCCAGATATTGTATTGGGGATGAAAGTGCTTAGAAGGAACAGAACAGAAGGAATTGAATATTTTTTTTTTTGTGTTTTTACTACATTGTTCAGTTTATTTCAATATCTGAACCTCAGTCATTAAAGTAACTGTTTTGCATGAGGTTCGAGCATCTGCATTAAGTTGCACTGGTGGGTGTTTCAATAGACAGGGTAAGGTTATTGGGTGAGATGAGGCCTTAAAGACATTTGGAGTGCAGGCTAAAAACTGCATTCCCTAACAGGGATTGATATCAGAGTATAGGCAAGGAGAAAGGGAATGGAGAATCTTAAGTGAAAGACCTATTCTGATGTGTTTTTTATTTGAATATAGGATAGAAGCTGCTGTTAAAAAGGGATCATTAATAGGGCATGTAACATACTGCATGATAACTGTAAGGATCGCTCAGATGAGGTTAGAAAAGATTGGGAGGACAGAGTTGGGAAGAGAGACTGGAAAAGCAGTTTACAAGTGATCAATGGAAGGACATACTTCTGGCTCCTAAGTATACAACAAAGTCCAGAAGGTTTAGTATCTTTGCTTAGAATTGTTTGCATAGGCATTTGTATTCTAAAAAAATGGAAGAAATACAGCACCCAACACCAGCCAAAGCAGCCGTAACTTGTAAACAATAAAAAGCAGGCACTGCTGAGAACCAGAACCACAAGATTAGTATAGCAAACACTTTTATTCAGCAAAACAATAAAACTTTTAGGTTTTTTTATACCACAGGCGGACTTGAAATAATTTTTCCTGAGTTAGACAGCAAATGCAGGTAGAGTGATGGGGAAGAAAGAGGTAACTGGAAACATATATTTTGGGAATGTAGTGAGTTTGGAAAATTTTAACAATTCCCTACAGAAGTATTCTGTCAGAAATATTGGGTTTGCAAATTAGTGTAACTAAGGACATGTTTTTTTTAGCTGGGACACAGAATCTGAATTGCCTAGATATAGTAAGGCCTTAGTAGATTTACTTCTGTTGGCTTACAAAAAAGCAGTTATTAGAAATAATGGAAATAAAACTGTAAACCAACTGTATTTGAAGTATTGAATATTATAAAAGAGAAAAAAGAACTGTAATAGGGATCTTTTGGAAAGGGAAGGAGCAAATTGAATAGAAATAAATTGAAATTGTGGGAATAATACGTGCAGAATAATGTTCAGGGGAGACAGGAATTCAGCAATTTATGTAATGTTGGACTGATGAGAATTATAAAGAAAAAAAAGATACGTAATGTTATATAAATGGAAAACAATAATATGTTTGCCTATGTCTTAAGTGATAACTTAATAAAGGTGTTTAAAAAAGGGCGATCTTAATTTTCACCAAAATATAATTAGGAACTGCTGATGAGAAAGATATCTCCACCAGAGACTTTCCTTGGGTTTTAAACAAAGTGGTTCCTGACACTCTTTAAGCATAATCTAGATGAATGGATGAACAGTCATAAGTACTCCCTGTGTCTGCCTCTCAAGCCCTCATTGAATGGGTTGTAACTGGGTATTACTTATTCATGTCACTGAGTATACATAATTTGGAATCATGCAAGTAGGCTGCAAGGTGTGCACTCGATCAATAGCCTAGTATTAATGTATGAACTTATGAAAGCTAGAAGAGAAGGTAGCTTAGTGGTTTCTAACTATGAAGTAGTATACTGCAAAGTTTATATCAAACATGACTCAGATACCAATGTCTTTCAGAAATCTGTTTGTGCAATATGTAATCTGAGAATAAATCTATAAGTAAAAAAAAGAGTTTTGAAATTTTAACAACACTAGTTACAGAAGCACCAGCATTAACATATTCATTAAAATGCTACGATGTGATTAGCTAGTTGTGTTGTGAGTAGATTCCAGACAGAATGGTGCAAAAGTTGTGATTCTACAATACAACAGGCCCCACTTCCCTATAAGTCAAAAACATTTGCAGATGCACAAAAGAGATATTCTCAAATAGAAAAAGAAATAAAGAAATAGTGTATATGGATATAAAAAAATCCATAAATATGTTAGTGGTAAAGCAGTTCTGATGAAAACACTGTAAACCTTTTGAAAGCATATTTGAAAAGCATTTGGAAAGGACACCTTTGAGATTGCAGAAGATGTTACATAGTACACAAAAGTATGGTGTAAGACTGAAATACAGGCCAGCAAGGAACTATACATAACAAATATGTTGAACAGATTATGTTTAACAGAAAAACATGTTGAACTGGTTCAAGAAAAAACAGATAATCTCTGAGTAATATGATATCTACCAATGACAGAATAAAAAGAGGACGAATTCTAGAGATGCTTTCCACTGATTCAGCAATGTAAGGTTACAATGAGAGGTTGACCTAAGCAAAAAACAATGGCAGGGAAAGAAATGCAGTTTTATTTTTTTCTTTCAATGAAAAAGTACATTGTGTCTGAGATTTAATGTGCAGTGCTGATAATCTCACAGTTTCCAATCAAGTGAGAAATAAAATGCTTGGCATACATAAATGAATCACATCTAGGAATTTTAAAATACAAAAGAAGATCAAGAGATATAATTTGCTGACTATAAATGTGAACTCAGGTAGAACAAGCAGTGCAAAACTGTGTCATGTGTAATTCATGTTAAAACAACAATCCAAGAGAAGAAATTATAACATATCCATTACCAGCTCATCAATGGAGTAAATGTGTACAAATTTGCTTCATTTAAGGAAGCCATGTATATGTGCAGGTTGTTAGTCCAAGTACCCAGTAGTAATCAAACTGACAGAGACAACAGCTGCAAGTGTTTCTAACAGATTAAAGTCTACATTCCAGACACATGGACACCTGATATCTTGTCATATCTATTAATAATACACAATACACAATAAAAAAGATAGGAATTCATACGATTTGTACATGAGGAGAACTGAGACCTATAGCATCCAGTTCCCTCTAGTCACATTTAAATGGACACGTAGAAAGAACTAGTTCAATAAAGAGTGGCAATCTCCTAAGAAAGATCAGTGGCAAATGCTATGAGAATTATCTTGCAGTTTAGAATGCAAATGCTCCATCTCTCACAAGTTCTTCTTGTTGATAGGAATAAGGCTAAAAAAGTAAATTACTTATTCCGACTGCATCAATGGTGACCTCAAAAACCAAAGCAAAGTAAAAGAAATGCTGTAAAGAAGTTAACAAATATAGAATGGAAGCTAATATGAAAGAAACTGCAGAGAACTGATAGATTTTACTGGCTACAGACACAGAAAGAATATAAAAGCCATGGAAAACTTCACAGGTTGTTGCTAAAATATCCAAAACAAGATCATATGTTATTTATATGGAAGATGCAAGTTATTCAAGATGAATCATAAACATTTGTATAAGACAAAGACATTAAGTTAGAAGAAAAACAGCATCCAGAATTGTCACAACCAGTGTTTTCTCAAGAAAAGGAGATTGTAAAGTGTGCAAGCCAAGCAGTACTAAGGGAGGCTGTTTTAGTAAAGTCTCTAAGTATATCCCTTTTAATTTTTATCCTTGGGATGATAATTTGTTCTTTATCATGAATTAACTGCAAAATGGTTTGCCACTCTTTCATGGTCACTGTAATGTAATCAATTAAGGTAAGCCCTATTTTATCCAAGAATATGGGATGCTGTCAAATACTTTTTTGTAGTCTATCCATGCCATACTTAGATTCTTCCCATTTTTGCAATTCTTCATTATGACTTTATTTAACAAAAATTATTCTTTGTTCCATATGAGTTTCTTTTATTACCCTTTTGTTCTATTGCCATGATTCAGTTTTCTTCTAAATGACTATAAAATCAGTCAGCATCAATTCCAGTGTATATATTATCAAAAGGCAAGTTATCATCTATAGTTTTTAGGATATCTTACAGGTTCACTCTTTAGGAGGAGTATTATTTTTTCTGTTGTTAACCAGGTTGGCATTTGTTCAGGGTGTGCATATAAATAGCTATTAATCACGGCCAAATCTTCATGTAAAGGTGTTAATATATTCTTTTAGCCAGAAATTAGTTATTGCATCTGGGCCTGGAGTTTTCCAATAAGGAGCTTTTCCTAACTTTGTTTCAATTTCTCTGCCCGTTACTTCATCCCATTTCATATCATATACATTTCAGCTTATTATTATTTCTTTTACTTCTTCTACCCATTCAGCATCTTTGTTAATATTCCACAGGATCTTCATAGATATTTCTCTAAAATGTGTCTATTTCTTCTTCTTTTTTTCCCTTTTGTCTTGTTTCACAATTCTCTATAAAACTTTTTTGGGTAATCTATAAATTGCTCATTTTATACTTTTCCCTTTATATTTATCAGCATATCTTGCATGCGCTGATATTTTGAGTTTATTGTTTGAGATAGTGCACAATAGATCCTGATCTGTCCTGATGCTGCATGTTGCTTTTATCACATCTATCTTTCTGAGTTATTTTTGTTGATCTATTCCCTCTTCTGTACTTCTTGTCTTAATTGCTTTATAGTTTTCTCTGTTCAATACTTCCATGGTGGCATTTGATTTCTCCCCTTCCTTTCCCTTACTGCCTTGTATTTTTGTGGCAAGATTTTGTCTGTTATTAATTTCACTGTGCAGTAATATATCCTATTTAGTTATGTTATATTGTACAAATTTTTATGAATGGTCCTAATTACTGTGTTCATTTATTTTATCAAACTTCTAGCTTTTTAGATTTTATTGACTTTCTGTTGTCTATTTCTTCCATTGATCATAATATTTCACTTCATCTCTATTAAATTAAGCAACTCTTTTCTTAGATCATTTTCTTCTAAACAGAGGACACATTCTTTGCTCCCCTTTTCCTGCGGGCATTCTATAGAATGTTCCAGAACATCATCTTGTGCCACATTCTCTTCAGTTTCCTCCTGTGTCATCCATTGCCCTTTCATTTGGGTACTCACTGGCCTATCACTCCACAACATTGAGTGCATCAGAGTTGCCACAGTTTCCTTTTCCTTCCCTTATTGTGCAACTCCAACTGAACTTTTGTACTGCCTTCCGATTTTCTATCTTAGACTCCAAAGTATCTTCCTATGGCAGCTGATCAGATGTTTCCTGCTCCACTGGTTTTGCCTTAATTTGGGGATCCATTGCTCTAACCTGCTGTGGTGTTATCAGAGTTGGATTTTTTGCACTAAATCCATTACTTTGCAGGTAATCCTTAAATTCAGTTTCTATTTCTTTAACTTCTCCATTACTAATCCTCTTTTCTAATTTTCCTCTTTGTTTTCTTATTTTTGTATTGTAAAATGTTCCATATCCTGATGCCTTTGCCTATATTTTTCTTCAAATATCTTTGTTGCTGCTCATTTTGTATTGATTAAATTTACTTTCTCCTTTGCATAAATATTGCACCATATTAAATCTCTTATTCTTTCGGGGTTGGGAGGGTGGCCTAATGGTTAAGGAGTTTGCCTTACAAACACAAGGTGCAGGGTTTGAGTCTCACAAGGGATAATTGGCTAGGCTTACAATGGCCCACAAGGGCAGTTAGCTTAGTACTTATCTATGAATCTATGAATCTATGAATCTATGTCCATATTTCTTCTTCAGATGTCTCCTGATCCTCCTATTTCTACTTACTTGGTGGCTTGTTGTTCCATCATGGTGTGATGTAACCTATGTTAGACTTTCTACACTAAATCCTTCACTTTGCAGGTATTTCATAACTTCAACTTCTATTTTTTTTAACTTCTACTTTACTAATCTTCTGTTCTATGTTCCCTCTTTGTGATCATATTTTTTTGTATTGTGAAATGTTCCATATCTGGATGCCTTTGCCTGTATTTCTCTTTGAATATCTTTGCAACTGCTTTTTTGTATTGATTAATTTGGCTTTCTCCTTTGCATAAATATTGTACCATATCAGATCTCTCTTTCTTTCCCATGTCCATATTTCATTTTTATACCTTTCAGAAATCTCTAGATTTTGTTCTTTACATTTTCACACTTTCTCAGTCACTTCTTTTTCCAAATGGCACAAGGTTTCTTGGTCTAAATAATGTTTTTTCATAAATCTGTTGTATTAATGAACACAAATTTGCATTTGAAGCTTTTGATAGTTTTTTTGTGCAAGTATTTTTCTTCCCTCTAATTTCTCTCCATCTTTTTTGTATATCTTGTGTTTGGAAATTCTGGGTTTCCTGCATAGTAGTAATAATACATAATTTATTTCTCTATAGTCCACTCTATCATCTTTATGGTTATTTTTTGGCCTATCACTTTTTGTGATTTTTGTGGACTCCTTCTTCCTTCTACAACAGGGGCAACCATCCTCCCCCTGAGCCTAGCCTAGCCCCATTGTAGGAATGTTATTGTGTCTTGAGGATTCTACACTGTCATTTTTTTCCAGTCCTGACACCAGTATGCCTACCAGGATTGGACAATCTTTTATCCTGGGTCTTGTGGACCCAACTATCTTTTTTTATTTTTTAACCTATGTCTGTCCATGTTATATGTTATATAAAATAAAGTCTATATATCAGTGTCATCTTGGTGAGATTGTGTGAAAAACAGGGTCCATCTCGTAAAGGTACTCACCAAGACTTGAGGATAAATTAAATTCCAGCCATACTACTCTCCTTTGCTTGCTGAACTATCATCTCTCCATTCAATATATATATATATATATATATATATATATATATATATATATATATATATATATATATATATATATATATCTATATATTTATAGATATATATATATATATATATATATATATATATACACACACATAAAGGTATATGTAAATATATATGTGTGTGTGTATGTCTGTATGAGTGTGTGCATGGAAGTGTATATATAGAGAGAGGATTCCATACAATCAGTTGAAACATTTAATTAAGTGTCACACTTCACTGATTTTTCACCATTGAAAAATATAACTCAAAACCTACATAAAAACAGAGAATTGTTTTTTTTTTTTTTTGGAGAGGCAAGCGTCTGTGTACCACCATGCAGTGTAGGCATTGCACCCCACTACAACATAACTTATATATTTGTATTTATATATTCTAATTCCTTAGTCACACTACAGTGGGGAAAAGTGAATAAAAAACACTAGAGTAAAGCACTGGCTCACACAATACAAGTCTTGGTGATCTTGGTGATCTAACAAACTGAGAAAAAACAAAATCATACGAAAGCCACTCATGCAAATACAGCAGTGAAGTGTAGATATACTACACTCATATACATATACTTTATAAGAGACCTGCACAACATACCTGTGGTTTACATGAACTTTCTTGGCAGTCTGTGACTTGCCAGTACCATTTTTTTTTAAATTGTGGTTTGCTGCTTAACACTAACATGTTGTTGTGTTCTGAGGCTGTTGCACAGTCAACTGACTCTTGTTAACCAATTGTTTGCAACACTTTAAAGTTAAAATTTAGTTCTAATGTTTATTTACATGAAGTAGATTTCTGTTTGTTTAGTTACATCACACAGTGCTTGCTGTTGGAGGGAGTATTGAGAAGCAATTAGCACATAGCAATGTATGAAATAGCACAATGAGAAGTGATGTACAGAGACAGAGAGGGTGATTCAGAGACACAAGTAGCATAACAACACTGCAGGAGGAATAGCATGCATTCATACAAATGAGTGCCAGTATGCTAATGAATCTCACCAGGTAAACACACAATGAAATAAAACATGGTGGAGTGATTCAAACATGTGTAAATTCAGCACAAAGAGCCACAATGTTCGTGTGTTCTTAATGCAAGGGTTTTTCAGTATATCAGAGCTTTAACTATGTTATTTTGCAAGAAATAGCCTTAGCTGAGCAGCAAGTGTTGGTTCCCCCTTGAAGCCAGTGCCTGCAATGCTGTATATCCTCATCCTCTGCATCACACAGCAGCTGGCTTGTTATCACCTCCAGGACCAGGGAATTGTTGAGAGAGACACAACATGGAAGTCAGAAGATATATATTACCTATACATGGAATCAAGGAGAAATGTATTGACTGCCTTTCCCAGTGGATGCAGACATTTGTGTAGCATTAACTATCCTTGCTAAAGGGACCCTTCAGCATATGACAGAGGACACATTAGGAGTTTTGCAGGTGTCAACTATGCAGATCCTACAGCATTTCCTTGACATAATGCTGCAGAATGA
>NC_056741.1:433672732-433785232 GCF_019279795.1 Protopterus annectens | reverse complement strand
ATGTGGTCAGGATAATTGAGATGACCATGTGACAACTGAGAATGAGACAAGATAATCTGAGGCTATCCCAGCTATAGAGTATTTAGGAATGACAGTCTGCTTCCTAGAGCAGAAGTTGCTAGGAGCAGTGACACAGAGATGGTGTAGTGATACAACAGATTAGTTATTGCAATAGTTAAAGACAGGGGCAAGGGGTGGGCAGGAAAGAACAGCATGCTTATGATGGAAGACCTCAATAAATGAGGCAAACTGGAACATTCTATCATCTGGGGTACGCAGAGGAAATAGGTTAATTCAGATATTCAAAGCAGATTGGTGGTGGCTCCATTTATGATTTGAAGTGACTAGGGTGACAAGTCATACATTTAGTACTCCACTGAGTTTTTTTTTTTTTCATAGCATCTCTCTGAAGCACTGTTGCTTTCAGAAGCTAGAAGATGTCTATAACTGAATGAATTTCTTCTGAAACACAGATCAATAAAAAACTGTTTAAAAATAGTAATAATCTAAAAAGTTCCTTTGTTTATAGTTACAGTGAGCTAACAGCTAAAAATAATAGGTATAGTTTAAGCATGGGAAGTGTAACATTTGGAGACACACACACACAGTTTCAAAAAATATTTATATTATTTATTTGTACATTTGTTAACCAGGAAGGTATATTAATCCAAGTACCTTTTTCAGGAATGTTCATGGCTGTATTGGCACAAGAAATTAATAATCAATTAATACAATAAATCAGTCACCTGGCCTGTGCCTGCAAATGGTCTGTTGTGATCAGTGTACTACCCCAGTAAAAAACTAAATAATTTAATCAATAAACAAATAAATAATAGTGTCTATTGGTGAAATACAAAAGGATTAGCCTAGCTTGGGCAGAGACTTAAGTGGGCATGTGACATAGTGGTCCCCAAGATGATAAATGGGTGGGGAGTAGGTTTGAGGAGGGAAGTTGAGTTTATGATTATTATTATTATTCAGTCGTGTTGGTGGGTGTGATGTGGAAATAATTAAGTTGTGAATACAAAATGGAAATGTTTGCAGTGCTAACAATGAGTGGGCCTTATGTAAATAGGTAGCAATTTTAATGTTAAAATAAAACAGTTTTTTTCTTACAGGGTAAATAAAGAGCTTACTTGGAAATGTTAATACATTAATTATGTGCAAGGTTCAATAACTAAAGAGTTATATTTTGTATATTTCATAAATTGCTCTCCTTATGTGAAATTTAAATTTGTTTACATAAAGTGATGAAATACTGGATTTTGCAATGTGACATTGTTTTATTCATATTCCCCCTTAAAAAACATAAGGCCAAGGCGCTGTGGGTTTTGGGTGTGTTCCTTCTTATAAAACTGCAACATCTATCAGTGCTATATCTCTGCTTTATTTGGATTATTAGAAGAAATTATATTATATTTAAATTCATATTGATTTAGCTGCTTGTGTCTAAGCACCATTATAACAGAAACAATGAATGAATGCACAGTTAGGAGTTAGGCTAAAACCTCTGCACAGTGTGCTAATTAATAAATATAATCAAGAAATCTACACAGCATATTTTTGTGCGTGGTCTATAAGTGAAATAGTCAACCAAGTAGGGCTCAAGAAGAACCATTAAGGGGGTCCTTATCAATAAAGTTCTCTTAAAAATAATAAGCAGGGATCTAAAAGGTAGAGATCCGCTTGCAGATAGCTAATTAACAGATTAGTTTCTTCTGGCCGTAATAAATGAGCCAGGTTTGTTCATATAAAGCAGATTTTTAGAACTACTAGAAGGTGACAGTTAAAAGACAAAAAAGTTAATAAGCAATAGTCTTGACATTTTTGAGGAAAGTATCAGAGTAGAAGAGCTGTGAAATACAATAAGGAGATCCATTTCAGCTATGAAAAATGGAATAAGGAAGGCTGTAAAGATGAGTTGGAAGAAACCAATGTAACTCACTAGGGAGACAAAAAGCTGTTAAAGATAAGCAGAATGCTTACAGGAAATGAAATGAAATGACAAGGAATGTTTAAACGGAAAGTTGTTCAGAAAATGAAATAAGGCAGCAAAGTACACGATGAAGGTGCAAAGGGAAATGTTAATCTTTCACTAAGTGTAAAGGGAAGGAAAAGGATTTCTTTAGACAGGTGTGAAAAAAGAAAATAAGGCAGGGAGAGAAAGTAGTTTAAGGGCTTATGGATTTCATAAGTATACAAAGTGCAGGGAATAGGAAAGGATATAAAAAGTATATCCCATTACTGTTAACCAAGGAAAAGAAAGGCAGAGCATGTGTCTGGGATGGATGGTCAGAAGAATGGGTGGATGGCGACATTAACTAGGTGGATGGAGACATTAAACTGGTAGATGGAGACATTAAACGATAATGGCTAAGTAAGTGAGACAGGTGACAGGGGCACTAAGGGAGTATGAAGTAAAGCAACTCATGATCCCTAAACATGATCTTCAAGAGGCATGTTGGGAGTCTCTTTAAACCAGGAGCACAGATTTTCAACAAGTCACCACAAGAAAGTGTGGCTTTAATGTATTGGAAATAAGCAACAGTGGTGACCATATACAAAACTGCAAAAAACAAGAAGCCAGAGAATTTGAGCACTAAGTAAGTGTGATTTAATAGTAGGTAAAACAATTGTGGAAGGATGAGGTCACCATAATAGAGTAAAACAGACAAATCTTCATTAATGTAATTTGTGAGGATGGTATAATACCTGAGTTTGTACATAATTTGTTAGATATAACTGGACATCTAGGAAAACTAGTCAAACAAGATACAGATTGGTGATGAGGAAATAACAAAGAGATTTTGTTTACAAATGATATTAACTACTGACCTACACTTAAATATGCTGTAGCACTGCCTATGACAATTCAAATGGATGAAAACCAAATGAGAGCTTGGAACACTATTACAGTAAGAAGATATGTCCATTGTTTAAGCATTAAGAGCTTTGACAGATCCTTATGCTAGATATGCCCAGACTAAGAAAGAAATGCTACCCTTAGTCTTTGTCCAGAATTATTCCATGAATATATATATATATATATATATATATATATATATATTGTAGACTTATTAAACTATAGACTGATCAAAAGCATTTGCAAATAATTTTGAGAAAAATCAAAAGCACCAACAAGACTGAAAAGAATGTTGCTGACACTTCAGAAATACAAAGACAGTACAAGCCAGAAAGGCTGATATATATTTCTGATATTAAGCGGAGCTTATCTGCATGACTGAAAGGAAGATAATGCTGGAATAATATTGAGAGTTTAATGTGGGTCATGCCTCAAATTTCAGTAATACCTGAAAAATTACGAGAGCTGAACACAGCTACCACAACCAACACAATAATGTACCCACTGAGAGAAGCCTTAACACTGAATTGGCCAGTGAAACACTGACATCTATTAATGCAACCATACTATGCATTTACTGAAGAATTGTGATGTACATAAGATCTATTGTTCAAAGTTGAGAGAGCAAAAAGTTCACCACACTTGAGAAATGCTTTTAAAAACCCTTAAGACTTATTTAGGAATATTCCAATGTAAGGAAAGAGCTAAATATATCATGCATTGGTCTAATACAATACAGAATGTCCAAATGGTACAACACCATTTGCTATGTAACATGAAGAGAAATGAGAAAACAAACTGATACCTCACAGAATTCCACTATTTTCCAGGTTTAAGGTATGATATATTTATTTTGGCATAATGGTAGAAAAAAATAAGAAATGCTGTTCTAGTCCACTTACATAAAACACAAAGACATTGGAATGCAAAAAATGATTTAATATATTCTATTAGACCAAGATAGGCCTTGCAATTCCTCAAGTTTTTCGTCTAACAGTGTCTTTGAGCATTTTATTTCAGCATAATCATTTCTACTTTATGCTATATGTTGATTACTATTGAAAGTATGCAGAAGTTGTTCAATTGTTTGATGCAACAGGCTGTGTATTGTTGTATATATACTTAAGTCAGTCTTTACAAGATATGCAGTATCTGAGCAAGTAATGTTAGTGGTCCCCAAGTAGTCAGTCAAGAGATCAAATAATTTTCAAGATCCTATGAATTTCAGCATATTATTTCAAATCCAAGATATGTGAAATCAAATGTGCAAATAGAACACACAAGAGAAAAGAAAAAAAATAATGCTGAAAAAATGTTATGCATCAGATCAAATGGATACTTGTTTCCATTGTAAGACTGCAGAAATATTCCTTTGCAATCTGATGATTTATCAGTTTCACAGTTACTGACTGGAAGAAATCTAAGATCCAACTTGCCATCATCTTTTAATCTTCTAGAACCTGAAGACTGAATGCAAGCTTCAGAATTACAATGGAAGAGTCATAGCTCTTTTAATCTTCTAGAACCTAAAGACTGAATGCAAGCTTCAGAATTACAATGGAAGAGTCATAGCTCTTTTAATCTTCTAGAACCTAAAGACTGAATGCAAGCTTCAGAATTGCTATGGAAGAGACAGCAATTTTATAACAGAAGTGCTAAAAACAAATCTTGTCTATCATAAGAAAGGGTCAGAGTGATACTAGATGAAAATGTTGGACATGCAAGCAACTGTAGTGGGTTATCCTCAGACTTTAAGATTATACATTGTCCCTGGAAAGAATATGCAGTTATAAAAAAAAATCATAAGACATTTGTCAAAACAATCAAGTCAGTACTGACTGCCAACAATGTTTAAGCTGTTTGAGATGTATGAAATGCTTGACATTCCTCCAGTGAAATTTTCTTACGCTAATTCAAGATCTGAGACTTCATATTTGAATTAAATAATGCATACATTTCTACAAGAATTGCAATTCTGAACAATTATTCACTCTTGCTGCAGAGAGGGGTGGATCCCTACTTCCAGACAAAGGTTATTATACTAGATACAGTAGACTTGTGAAAAAACACTCAGATGTAGTGACTTTATAGAATGTCTATAGTTAAAAGTGAATTTCATGTCATTGCAGTTTCCTTAATGTTATGTATCATCCCATGACTTAGTAGCATAAAATTAGCTTTTAACTCAATTGTATGAAGTATATATATATATATATATATATATATATATATATATATATATCTATATATATCATCAAACTCCAAACATTCAAAATGCTGACCATTAAAAAGATATCATTTTATATTGAATTTAAAATGATTGAAAAAAAAAAACAAAAAAAAAATTTAAAAAATCATTTTTTTCTGTGGGGGGGGGCAACTCTGATGTCACACAACAGTGGGATAAGGACAAATCCCCTTGCAGGATTCAATACAAAATGCTGGCAACAAAAACTCTATTGAAAACAACATTCATTGATATGAGCATTCGCTGTTATTTACTGCATGAAAAGCCTTTCCTTCATATGAGCATTCAATGTTTCAGACTGTAATCGTATATATACTAATATATATGTATAGAATGTGTGTATATGTATATGTGTATATATATATATATATATATATATATATATATATATATATATATATATATATATATATGGATTCACTTTATATCCTCGAAATACTGAAATGTCAAAATTTAGTATTTTGAAGCTATAAAGTCAAAAATTTAAAACCACGGAAACTCAGAACCGCAAAATTCAAAATCTCACACACCAGAGATTTTGAATTTCGCACTTATACTCCAAACACACACACCTCCCCCCCACACACACAAACACAAGCTCTCTACTACATAAAAGCAGGGGGGGCAAGCCCCTCTGCACCCCCCCCCCATGTGGGGGCAAGCCCCCCACACCCCCCTACTTAAATATTCTCACACCGAGGTGGCACTACATACAAACACACACAAAACACCACCACACAAGCTACATTCTCCTTGCACACACACATCACAGCAACAAAACACACTAACACACACCCCACCCCTAACCAAAACCCTTAATACACACACAGCTGAATCCATAACCACAGCGAAACCTCAGAAGGGTGAAATTCAAAACCTCCGGTATTCAAGATTTTGAATTTCACGCTTCTGAGCGTTCGCTCTTCTCAGGATTCCACTTTATGGGCTCGAAATACTGAATTTCAATATTTCAGTATTTCCAGCTTCTAAAGTGAATATATATATATATATATATATATATATATATATATATATATATATATATAGGTTCATAGGTAGGTACTAGGCTATCTGCCCGAGGGCATTTATAAGCCTAGCCTGAGTGTGTCGGCTTTTGCCGCCCCATTGATTAATTAACTGAGCCTCTGTCAAGCAGAGCCAATGAAGTGATCCCACGGGTTTATTTTCTGTTACCCGTCCACTCGTCAAGGCTTCTCTTGAAGAGTGTTAGTGAGGGGCTCTGCCTAACGTAGTTAGGAATTTTGCTCCAAAGCATGGGGAGTCTCTGTGAGAGGAATCTATCCCTCCAGAATGTTCTATTTATTGTTGTGGCAAGGTTTAGCTCACTAGACCACGTGGCTCGCAGTGACTTGGATTTCTTTAGGTGGAGCATGTCCATCAGTTCTGAGTTAGACATGGCTTTGTAAGTCAGGCAGAGATCACCTCTGAGTAAGCAATATGTCACTGAGTGCAGCCGGAGTTTTTTCAGTCAGGCTGCATAGGACATATGTTTAAAGCCAGTAATCCTCTTTGTGAGGTACTTTTGTGGTCTTTCCAGCTGTCGGAAGTGTCTTGTGAGGTACATCCCAAATGGGAGATTGTACTCTATGATGGGTCTGATGAGTGACGAGTAGAGGGGCACTATAACCTCTTTATTTCTAGATGCGCACCCCTTAGTAATTAGATGGGCCACATAGAAGGATTTCCTAACTACTTTGGCAATATGATTGTCAAAGGAGAGATTACTATCTACCTGGGTCCCCAGATCTCTTATTACCTCTTCTGTATTAAGGGGGCTACCGCCTATGTGGTAATTTGTGGGTGTTTTGTTTTTCCCAAACGGGATGACTATGCATTTTTTGGCATTTAGCTTGAGGCCATGACTTTGACACCAGGTGTCTGTCTTAGTAAGGCCTTTTTGAAGGATGTCTGTGCCAGCCGGAGAGTCAATTATGGCTCCCAGTTTGCAGTCATCGGCAAACTTGGTTAGCCATAGTCCTCCTGTGTTTGCCTGTACTTCTGAGAAATATATGCTGAACAGTAGGGGTCCCAGAATTGAGCCTTGCAGGACACCACTTGTGACTGGTTTAGAGTCGGACCTGGAACCCGCTATTCTTACTGTGTGAGTTCTGTCTGTAAGCCAGTTGGCAACCCATCTTATGATGTAGGGGTTTATGTTCAGGCTGGTGAGTTTTTCTATAATACCCGAGTGAGGAATGGTGTCAAACGCCTTGGCGAGATCAAGGTAGGCTGTGTGAACCACCTTTCCCTCATCTATGGCTTTGGTGACTGCCCTTAACAAAGCCGAACTGGGTCGGGTCAAGTGTTTGGAGGTTCCCAATGTCTTTGTTAATGAGTTCCATGATGATGCACTCCATAGCCTTGCAGACCAGGCTAGTCAGGCTTATGGGTCGATAGTTACCAGGGTCAGTTGTGGCCCCTCCTTTGTGGAGCAGAATAACCATTGCTGTGTGCCATTCTATGGGCACATAGCCTGTGGAGAGGCTGAAGTTGAGCAGCGTGTTTAGGTGGGGGGGGGTTAGTCAGTTCTGTAGTTCGTGCAAGACGCAGCCTGGGACACCATCTGGCTCCACTGATGCTGTGTTTTTGGCTTTTGAAAGGGCTGTTTTTACCTGTGCTTCTGTGATTTCCAGGACACTACACTTTTCTGGTATTAAAAATTTGATTTACATACAGAACCTCACAGAATATGAAAGAAATCCTATGTTCAGAGCACACACCTCCATTTGAAAATTTTGTTCATGATAAACTGGGCACTTTCCCATGTGGTGGATGTTCGATGTGTCCTTTCATATCCAATAAGGTTAGTTTTATACATCCTGCAGGCATTTTCTCATTTATTCCTAGATTTTACAGTGACTGCAACAGTAGCAATTTGATATACTTAGCTACGTGTGTTTCTTGTGACGCATTTTATGTTGGTTTAACCAAGAGACGGCTACGAGACAGGGTTTACAACCACTGTTATGACATAAGGAAAGAAAAAGTTTCTAATGCCTTAGCTAAACATGTCATGGAAAATCCCAGTCATACCTTTGGGTTCAAAGTTTTGGAAATGTTGCCATTGAGTCTTAGAGCAGGAGATAGTAATAACCAGCTGGCCATTAGGGAACTAAAATGGATCTTTATTCTAAGGGCACATACACCCCCAGGTATTAACTATTCAGTTTCCATTAAACCTGTATTGGATAATCGAAAGAAGTATTGACCATTTAACACATATGCAATCTGCAGTTTAGCTTAAGTATATAATATATTATTTTAATATTATTAATTTAATATAAACTTTGACAATATTATCATTTTATTGCTATTTTTGTTTGATGGTTATGAGGATTTAATTTCTTACATACTAAGGATGTTCTTTAGAGGTTAGTTGCTCATTGATGTTTTGATCTAGGTGGATTTGTTATTTATATTTATATTGCATTCTTAGATGGTTTGCTCATAATCTAACTTAATAGTAGAATATTGTATTTTCAGTTAGTAGTTATCTACATTTTCTGAACCAGGTTTATACCTGTCTGATATAGATTTTGTAGATTAATTTGTTTTAGGCATTGTGTGTAATTTATTATTTTATTATTCAGCAGTTTAAATATTCATAATGGACTCAGACAGGATTAGATTTATTTTACTTTTTAGATTTTGTTGCTACAAATTTTATTGTAGCAGCATGTGGTAGAGACAGAGGCTCTGAGAGCATCAGAGACACGAGTAATCATTTTTGACTGTCAGTATTTCTGACAAGAATACGAACATCTCTGCCTTGGATTGCTCATGTCTTGCCTTGTTTTGTGTGGTTTGTTTGGTATGACGGGGATTGTTTGGAAGTCAAGGCTGATGCATCGTATGGTGAGTAGTTCTAATTACTATGGATTTTGGTCATATTTTAAATTTATTAAACATATTTTACTTGTTAATAGTTTCACAGGTGTTGGTTGGTCATTATGATGTTACTGGCAAAAAGAGACGCTGCTAGATGCTTAAACGCTATTTTACTTTGCCATTGAGGACGTTTTTAATTATTTTAGCTATCCGATGATTAACATCTCTCTCTTTAATAAATCATGATGGCAGTTGTTAACTCACGAAGTTTGGTCATCTTGAATTTTGTTATGCAGCTTGACATGGGAATGATAGACATTTGGAAAGTCTGAGGTGTATGGGTTCCAAGCTTGGATGTGGGGCGTTCCCATATATGAATGTTTTTGAACTCGGGAGTTTACGTTTCTCTCCTTATGTAATGCTGGTAAGCAAGAATGATGTTCATAAGGAGAACAGTCTAGATACTATATTCACTATATTTTAGTCTTTGCTTTTAGACTTTTTACTGCTAGTTGAAAAAGTTGTCGGATGTCAGGGACCTTGTGCGGTGGTAAGATTGATGGATGATGCCTGGCTTTTAAGAATTTAAATTTAAAGAATTTTAAGATCTGAAGGTGATTTGGTGATTATTTCGAGTTTATCTAAGGGATTTTTTGTTACATATATATCTTTATTAAATAATGTTCTAATGAGGCATCTTACATATCTTTGTGCCATGTAGACTTTCTGTGGTCTGGCGATTTAGTTTTAATAAGATGGTATCGCCGACTTCAAAAGTTAAACAACTTTAATCTATCAAGATATGTTCCCTGTCAGATGAATACAATAGTATTAGGGTAATGATTTTGTAACAACATCAGAATGTATTCTACACAATAGTGTGGTAACAAACTGTAAGGTAGTGTTGACTGGTTTTAATCCATTATTTGTGATGGATTTGTCTTTCATGATATGGTTATTTGTGCGCTACAAATCAGATATATTGCATCAACAGAGCACCAGATGTTTTCTGCTAATGAATGATTTTGAAATGTTGTTTACATTATTATTTTTTAGATGTTAGGGTCTTGCCGCTTTAAGCAAGACACTATTTGTTCTAATTGAGTTTCAATTGTTAATTGATCACCTGATTTTTCCCGCCTAAAAGCAATGTATAAAGATGGTTCATTTGCTTTTAATATTTACACCTGATGAAGCGTAGCTAATCTACGCGAAAGCGCTTGTGCAGTTTTTATGGAAAAATAAAGAAAGTTTTATTTGACTTTTCCGTGTGGTGACTCCTGTTTGGATCTACTATTGGCACTTTTCTGGTATTGATGTGGGCCTTTTTGAAGGTGAGAGGGAGGTGAAGTTTGCACTGAATCTATCTGCCAGGATGTTGGCAATATCAGTAGGTTCAGTATATCTTTTGCTATTTTGCACTAGCTCAGAGCATATCTGCGAGTTGCCACTTAGATTATTGACATAGCTAAAGAAGGCTTTGTGGTTATCTTTCGAATCTTTGGCTATTTTTCTTTCGAAGTTAGCCTTGGATGATTTTATGAGGGATCTTAGTTTCTTACTGATACTGATCAGGGATGTCTTTCCTTCTTGAGATTTGCTTTTTTTCTGAACTAGTTTCCTCCTTTTGTTGTATAACCTGTTTATGGCAGGGGTCCACCAGACTGGTTTCCTATTCTTAGGGGAGTGAGTCTTGGTTTTGCTAGGGATGGCACAATCCATGCATCCTTGTAGGTGCTCATAGAGTGCAATCGTAAAGGATTCTGCATCTTGGGCAGTGTTAACCTTTAGCGTGGGGGCTGTGAAACTTACCACCTCTGCCTTAAGTAAGATGAAGTTTGCTTTAGAAAAGTTTTTCACTGTGGTTTCCTTGGTTGGGGTGGTGGTGGGGTGTGGACATTCAGGGTGATTAGTTTATGATCTGATTTAACCAGTGACAGGTTGACTTCTGGTACGGAACACCTGTCGCCCATGTTGGTGATGACCAGGTCCAATATGTTGTAGCCTCTGGTAGGGGAGTTTACCAGTTGATTCAGGGCATTTGAGTTGATAAATTCCAGGAAGCGCTGAGCCTGGGAGTTTGTACTCAAGTAGTATTCCCAATTAATGGTAGGGTAATTGAAACCGCTCAATATCAGGGTGTTCGGTAGGACCTTCATGTTTTCCAGTGTCTCCAGAAAGGTGGAGTGGTGGTCCTGGGTCATGGAAGGTGATCTGTAGCAGGCCACAATTTGCATTGCAGATTTGCTTGATGTTAGCTGTACATGGATGATCTCAGAGTTATCATGCTGCGCCACTAACCTGGAGATGTGGGTATCCTTGATGAATATGGATACACCCCCCTTCTTTTGTGTTTCGGTCCCTGTTCTGTGGCCGAAATGTGTGGTATGAGTTATAGCCCAGTAGTGCTGGAGTGCTCTCTGGAGCCTTGAACCAGGTTTCAGTTACTGCACAGATGTCGATGTTCTCCATACTTAGGAGTGCTTCGAGCGGATGCATTTTGAGATTTAAACTCCTGGCGTTGAGTAGCATAACCCTCATTTTTTTGCTTGTGCTGTTTATGGAGGTGGGTTTGAATTTTGAGCCTTGCCTAAAAAGGGCACTATGGAGGCAGCAAGAGCCTTGGCCAGTATTTGAAAGCCAATGGGTGACAGGTGCAAGCTATCTTTTGCGAAGCAACGCGGCTTGTCATGTATGTCATCCCAGGCTGACAGACACTGGATCCCCTTTGAATGACACCAGAAGCTTAGCCAATTGTTGAAATTGATCATTTTTTTCTTTATACTGAGGTATCATTCTTGGTCAGGACTCAAAGACTCAAAAGAAATGTTATTGTCATTTAGGAAACATAGGTGCTACCTAAATGAAATTTTGAGTGTCAGCTCTTTTACAGGGAAAAAAAAACAAACACAAAAGAATAAGACATGTTAGGTATTAAAGAATAAACAATAACTATACTACAAAAGTAAATGTGTAAGTAGCTGATGCACACTATTTATATACACACTGGACAACACTGAATACTAGATGGTTAACACATGAAAAGGAAAGTACACTATACACAAAGGTGAGATTGGGTGATATTGGGTGATATTGCACATAAGGAAGTGATCGGAATTGCACTTGAATGAGAATATATTAATTTTAGTATGCAATAAATAAATAGAATTACTGTATAAAAAAGGAAAATAATGAAAGAGTAATAATCTGTTATAGTTTTGATACATCCAGATTTATGTCTGCATCAATGGGTCTAATTGCAGTTGGGTAAAAGCTGTTCATAAATCTGGAGGTCGTGCAGTGGATGCTCCGTAACCTTCTCACAGATGCAAGTTTATTGAACCAACCATACGCTGGATGAGAAGTGTCACTCAGTATTTTTTGGGACCTCCTTTTACATCTCATTTCAAAGAGCTCCTGTCAGGTAGGAGGACTAGTGCCCATGATCTTTTCTGCTGTTCTTATTATCCTTTGCAGCATCTTCCTTTCAGCCATTGTGATGTTACCGAACCATACAGTGCAGTTGGTGATAATGCTCTTGATCGTTCCTCTGTAGAAGGCATTTAGAGCATTCATAAAGAGCTTTGCTTTTCTAAGCCTTCTTAGAAAGTGTAGTCACTGGTGAGCTTTTTTAATTAGCTGGCCTGTGTTTATACTCCTCTGATATATATACCAACAGGAACTTTGTAGTTTGGACTCTCTCCACTTCTTCACAGTTGATCTTGAGGGACAGGTGCATGGCAGAGTTTTTTTCCGAAGTCGATAATGGTTTCTTTTGTTTTATTGATGTTCAAGTCCAAATTGTTGTTATTGCATCATTCAGTCAGGGAGTTGACCTCATTCCTATACCCACTCTCGTCATCACCACTTAGGGGTCCCACCACTGTGGTACCATCTGCAAATTTGATGATGTGGTTGTTGCTAGCTTTCACAGAGCAGTCATGGGTAAGGATTGTGAGCAGTAGAGGACTCAGCACACAACCCTGGAGTACTCCGGTGTTGATTGTAATATTCCCTGAAGTGTTACCAGCACAGTTCCTTTGTGGTCTTCCAGTCAGGAAATCAAGGATCCAGTTGCACAGCCCTTTATTTATGCCAAGGTTGATTATCTTTTCTGTAAGTTGCATTGGAACCACAGTATTGTATGCCGAGCTGAAATCTATGAACAACAGCCTGGCATAGAATGTATTATTTCAGACCTCACAAATCTGGATATTGAAAATCTGTTAACCCTGAACAATCATCAATTTGGCTTTGTTAATGGAAGGTCCTGCATCTTTATCCTCATTAACGTCTTTGAAAAAGTTACCAAAGCAGTGAATAGTGGTTGTATGCTACATGCAGCATATCTGGACCTGGTGAAGGCCTTTGACACTATTCCCTATGCAGGCATTATTGATGGGTCTATATTGAATAGTCAAAACAAAAGGCATTAACTATTCAGTATATAAAACCCAAAACAAAGTAAACTACAGTAACATTGAACTGACATTGAATATAAAAAAACACAACTTTTGTGCAGGGGGACAAGCCACCCCCCTGCTACTTAAATATAACAACTCTGAGATCACAAAACAGTGAAGAAAAATGAAAAATCCTCACCCCACTCTTAGCTATCTTTCACTTAAATGCATGGGAGCCAGTAAATGAACTGGTAACAGAGCTCTAGTTCTAAAAACATAAAATTCTGCGTGAACCTGACCCACAAAGACCCACAATGAATGTTCCACTAGCTTCAAGCTTTGTAAGTCAGTCACGCAGATTCACCTGCACTGGTTGCAAAAACAGAATATAGATTGTTGCGTATTCTGCATACATCAAATAAATTAAATTCAATATAATACAAAATACTCTGCAAATCAAAGATCTTTTCCTTACTGACAAATTTGTAAAAATGAATATAAATTCTCATGTCATATGGTGGGTAACTAAGTAGTTGCCTGAAAGAACCCATGTAGCTGGAATTCCAGGCTCCATGCCTGAAGGCAAAACAGTTATCAATGTTAGTTCACAGGGCTCTAAGTTTGGCCTTCTCACTATCTGGCATCCATTTCTTAGACCTTCAGGCCAACGCTCCCAGCCTATGGTATCACTGTAAATTTGGAGTCGTTATTCAGTCTTCCATTGACTCACAATTGCACTAGCATGGGTTAGAAAGCGTCAACAACTGGTGAAATGAGAATGGTCTTAAACTAAATTTGAAAAAATGTAGTATAATTAATGTTGGTAAACAAAACATTTTCCTCTACCAAATAGGTGACACACAGCTCTAATCAGACACTGTCAATAAGAGATCTAGGCATTCTTGTTGATTATTCCTTATCTTTTTGCCACAATAATTAGGAAAGCCTTCTGTCTGGCTCATTTCTAAAGGTCAAAAACACAAGAACGCTTTTAACCAACCACGAAATAAATGTAGATCCCAAGCAGCAACCACCTAGACAAGTAGTAAATGATGTAGCAGCTCACAATAAGGTAAATCCAGTTCAGAAGACAATTTTATTTTCATTTCTAAAGGTATCTCATCTAGATCCACATACGTCCTAATTCCCCTTTACTCATATCTTATCTGACCCATTATTGAATATAACACTGCTTTTGTCATGTATTTGTCTAAACATATAACTGAAAATCTCAGTGGCCTCAAAAATCTTGGTTACCAGAAGAGACTGACAACTTTCTTCCTGCATTCAGTTTCTTACAGACTCCTCTGTGTCTAGCTTTTCAAGCCATGAAAGATCCAACCCTATTTAACTTTCTGTTCCTTCATGGAACAAATGGTTCATCAAATATCAAATTAAATTAGCTAAATCCTCATCAACAAATATTAACTGAGAAACCTTCATCCTTGGAGATTTAAACATTAAATGCAGTATAATCAATGACTATTCCTCTTCATTGACAATAAATCTATTTGGTTTTACACAACTAGTCATCTCTCTCACTAGGTTTAATAAATCAATCAATAAATCTACTGCCCTCAGCTGGATTACAACCAGTGCATAAACAAAATTAAAAAAAATGGGGACACTCTCAAACATTTTAAGTTATCTCTATCTCATTTTTGCCATTTGCCAACAGTCAACAGACAAATATCCTCCCAGTTCATCTATGTTAGAAATCCACAGAGCTTTGGCCCTAATGTCATCCTCTCCTTGCAATCACAAATCAGTTGGAGTTCATTTCTTCTACCAAGGCATGCAATTAACACATTCATTTCCATCTCCCTTAACATACTTAACACACTCACCCCATTTAGGAAGAAAGGAATCAAAGCTATTTCAGCTCCTTGGCTAAGATCTGAAACAATACGTATAATGAGACAAAGAGACAAATCATGGAAAATATGGCATGCAACCAAAAAAAAAATTCTCCCCATTCCAATTTTATAAGAACTTCAATATTCACAATAAATATTCACAATAAACTCAAACTCGTCCTAGCAAACAAACACAATTATTGTTCTTCTCTCTAAAACTCACAAAATTGTAACCATAAGTCCTTCTGTGCCTCTATCAACAATCTCCTCAAACCAGGGAAAATGTCTCAATGTAATCCATTTCCCAATATTATTAATGAAGGTATAGCCTGTAGATTCAACTCCCATTTCATAAACAATATCTCTACTCTAACACAGCCCTACCCACAACAATCCAACTCACTTTCCCACCCTGTTACTGCAAATCCTATGTTTTTCACCTTTCTGACAGTTCCAACCAAAGATATTGAAAAACTCTTAGCCAGACTTAAGCCCTCTACTCTGGCTCCTGATAATCATCATGCTAAATACCTAAAACTTTCAACTAAACCACTCTTCAGTCTGACTTGTGTACCCATTAATCACTATATAGCTGAGTCCAATGTTCCCTCACAATGGATAAAAACTGTTATTCTCCTCATTTACAAAGGTGGCAGTTCTACACAGATGTCTAATTTTCCCCATATTGCCATCCTATCGCTTCTTTCTATAATCTGTCAGGGTCTATGTTAAAACATCAAAGGTTGAATTCAGCGAACCTCTATTTAGCGAAATGACAACATTGAATGTTTGTTTACGCAAATGTCTCTTTCAGACAAAATGAAAACAGTGAATAACATAGCCTGTAGGCTTTAATTGCAATCCACCAGTTAATGTTAATCGCTGTTTTGATTTCGCTGAAAGAGATGTTCGTGTGAACAAACACTAGATGTTGTCATCTTGCTGAATAGAGGTTTGTTGAATTCAGCCTTTGATGTTTTAATATAGACCTGATCCTACATTCACAATAAGCCTATTCAATACCTTCTTTCTAAGAACATACTCTCATCTACTGTACATGGATTTCATCTTTATCATAGTACAACTACAACACTATTATCCTTCTTTAAGACTTTTTTTCCAATAAAAAATTAAAAAAATTTCTCCTCTATTTTTCTAGATCTTTCTAAGACATTAAATACTATTTCTCATCACAAACAACTACTCATCTTGTCTTTCTTGGAATTTTCCCCAACAGCATAAAATTAGTTTTCTAGCTACCTCAGTTACCATACCCAGGTAGTAAAATGGCACTCATCCTTTTCTACCTTCCTGCACTAAAGTTACTCATGACCCACAGGGTTTTATTCCTGGACCTCTAATATTCAACCTATTCTTATGAATAATTATAACAATTATAATGAAAGAGAAAGTTGATAAAATAACAAGAAACAACAAATGTTTTCTATCCACTGAAGGACTGTGAATCATCTGCTTCCATAATTGGGAGGGTAGACTAATGGTTAAGGTGTTTGCCTTACAAGCACAAGGTGCAGAGTTTGAATCTCACAAGGGATAATTGGCTAGGCTTAAAATGGCTCGCAAAGCAATTAGCTTAGTACTAACCTATTTACCATCCCTTTTAGGGTTGGGAGGGTGGCCTAATGGTTAAGGTGTTTGCCTTACAAACACAAGGTACAGGGTTTGAATCTCACAGGGGATAATTGGCTAGGCTTAAAATGGCTCGCAAGGACAGTTAGCCTAGTACTAATCTATGAACCTCTATGAACCTCTATGAACCTCCACCAGTGCAGTAGAAAAGTAGAATAATTCTATTAGTCTGACTCCGGACTACATTTTCTCTACTGACACATCTCATGCTACTATTATCTAACATGCTGATGGTGCTACTCCAATCAGCTCTGCCTTCTATTCATCCTTACTTCAACCTGTTACACAGGAAGCTTTCACCTCCATAGAAGATTTTCTCTCACATACTAAGCTGCTCCTAAATCATAAGAAAACTGCTCGGAGTAACTATATGATTAACTACAATTCAATACTCAGATTCATGATAATCAAAAATAAATAAATAAATACAAATTAGGCTTTCTGTATAGCATCTCTAACTATTATACTTATTTTATGCTAGGCCAATTCTCACAAACATCAACTAATTTCTGTTAAAAAATAGAACCATGCTGTAACAGAACTGTTAAACTTGCAAGCAAGATGCTCACTTCTACCCATCCCTATCTTGCACTCAAAAATATGTATATAAAAAATTCCTTAGTCTCTCATAGATGAAACAAGCCCGTAAAGTACTCTACTCTCCCAGCAAATGTCTCACCCTTACTTCTCTTCTTCATTGATACTGTACATCAAGACCTCTTTGCCCAGTGGATAAAATCTGCTTATATTCAAAAGATCTCACAATTCTTTTAGTGACTCAGTGTATTCCTCACTCATATCTGGGGAATGGAACACCATACCTTATGTTATAGGACAAATAATATCCTTCATCAGCTTTAAAAATATTTCAAATTTATACAACTCCTGCATCAGTTCTTGCTCATGTTCACCTGGATAAGTACACTTCCACAATCTGTTTTTCGTACTCTGCACAATATCCTTCCCCTACTTTGGCCCATTTTTCCACCTGTCTACAAACAAGATAATAATCTAATTTAAACCTCTCTTAAATTATGTTGATCCTCTCAACTGCCCCCTCTCTACCTGCCTCTGTCTACTAATCCACCTGGGCTATCCCCCAACATTTTTCTCATAGATTCTCTTTTTCTCCTTTCACCTACTTATCTATCATTTCCTCCTGCCTTTATCATACCATTTCCCTCATACTCCATTTTCTCACCTTCTCCACAGTCAGTCCAACCACTATTACTGACTTTCTCTCCCCTTCTTCACTATTTTCTTTCCACGCTTTCTACTCCTCTAGTTTTTCCATTCTCTCCCCAGTTTAGACTTCCTATGTTTTCACTATTTGTTCTCATTCTACTCTGCTCCTGCCTTTGCTATCCCTTTTCCTCAGTATAATAATCTACACCATATACATTTTATCTCCTTTTCCTTATACTCTTTTATGACACAACCCACTTTTTACATCCCTCATCTTCTTCCACTTTACTCTTCTCAGCTTTTTACCCATCCCTCCAACTACATATTATAATGCAATGTTTATTTTTACTGTTACTTTTTTCCATTTGAAATTGTAAATATACTTTCACTGCTTTAAATAATATTCTACCCCTGTTAACCATTTGTTACTTTTAATGTTCCTCTATTCACTGTAAAGGATTATGTCTTAATCTACAGACCTGTCACTGTAACTCATTACTTATGAGAACGAGCATGCATCCACCGTTCATATTTAGGAATATTATGAAAGGACACGCAATTAGGGCCTCAAGATTAAACCCTATGGATATAGGGTTTACCAATGAATTAGATAACCTGACAAGGAGGTTAACAGAAAGGGGGTATAATGTGAACGAGGTCAACCACCATCTGGATGAAGTACACAATCTACGTTTGATTGTAGCCAGTCCTTATTTTGGACCCATATGTCCTAGTGTTGCTGGGGATAAAAAGATTGATTGTTGTGTTAAGTTCTCCACAACTTTTTCATCAGATCAGTTTGAAATCAGGGAGATTGTCAGTAAGTTTTGGGGTGTCCTGCAAGTCGATGATGACCTTAGGCAGATAGTAGGTGAAGCTCCACGTTTTCTTTTTAAGAATAAGAACAACTTGAAAAGGATGTTGTGCTATCCAAGACATGATAGACATCCTAAAAAGGTAGGATGTACCAGACCCTGTGGTCACTGCAACTTTTGCCCTTTTATAGACGGCAATGTGGAGTTTTTTCATCCTGATTTGAGAAGAGTTTTTTATACTAAAGTGGAGTCGAATTGTATGACCGTACATGTCGTCTATTTGGCAGTGTGTCAGTTGTGTTCCTCTTTCTACGTGGGTAAGACCAACCGCCCACTCAGAGATAGGATGAGAGAGCATAATTACCACATTAGGAAGTGTACGTTGCATAATGCTTTAGCTAAACACGTGGTCATGCATGGTCATGACCACAAGTTTCTGTTTAGAGTGTTAGAGGTCATCACCCCAAATCAGAGGGGTGGTGATGTTAGGATATACACTGAAGGAAAAGAGAGTGACTGGATAACACTTTTAAGGGCTGATAGGGGACTGGGTTAAATGAAAGGGCATCCATAAAACCTAGCCTAAGGCAGCGCAGGCATGTAAAGTGACTACTTGTAATTACTTATATGCGAATGCCTACATTATGTCCTTATGTCTCAAAGTTTTTTATGTGTTTATACATAAAATTTTTTCATGTATTAGTTTATGTGTTTTGGAAAATCTTTTATATATTCTATGGAGTGTTTAAAGTCATTATACGGATGTTTTAAGTTATTTTATGCATTTATATTCTTGTAGTGAGCTCTTTTTCTGTTCTTTTTCTGTTCTTTGCAGTTTGCTATGCCTTTAAATAGAGGTTTGTGTTGGATCATCTTCCTGATAGGTTAATTATTTAATTGTCTCAGTGTGCTTTTAATATATAACTAGTTTGTGTTAGGAGGTTTGTTTCATGGATCTGAAGAAGCTGATACAGTGAAAGCGCTTATCCGTTTGTTCTTGTCTGCAATAAACTACATGGATTTTACATCTTGGATTGTTATCTTCTGTTATTTTCTCACTCTCACTCCTGCTCAGTACTTGGTTGTTTTATAAATGGTGTACAATTTGGTGTGTGTGTGCAGACATTTGCGAATGGCAGATATTTATAGTCCACTGTGTTGTCAGACATGGGCTTCATTTCTCTAAGTGTAGGAGCATGCCCAGTATGACCTTCTGTATTGAGTGTGTAAATCCATTCCAGGTAGGGTTGTACTCTAGTCCAGGGTTTGGTTTTCTACAGCTAGCAACCTGTTTCTGCAGGATATCTGTAGATTGACAATATGGAGTCACAATGGGTGACAGATAGTGGGTACTGTAACTATTGCTGTCTGTGCTGCTTGTGTTACATGTTTGGTGTTAGCAGAGATATTCAGACATATGTACTGTTTTACACTGTGATGTATTATGTTATCAACTACTGACAGATATAATTATTTTCTCACAATTATTTCCTGGGAAATACAAGATGAATGAAGCTGTGTCCAGTATTGTGGTCCACAGCCTACACATTCTTGCACACTCCTGCCATTCTGGAGGGGTAGGTGCAGACACTTGCTGATGGGTCTGTAAATGGTCCAGTACCTTGATACTATGGTGGCTGAGGATCCCCTTGTTGTATATATATCGACTTAACAGAATGGCCATATCCTGTTGTGACCATATCTCTCAGCTGTACATATTCACCCAGGTTACCCAGAGGCAGGGCTCATATAATGGTCAGTTCCCCTTCACATTGTGGTTTACGAGTGGGTTTGTAGCCACCCATTTCTGGGTTTGCAGACAGGGGTAGTATGGGCACACATCAGAGTTTCAGACTTCACACACTCCATGACGTCCTTGCTTCTACACCCCCCACTCTGTTATTCTGTCTTCTTCCTAACATTATGCGAGCAATATCTGATAAGTATCCCTATAATTGGCCCTACATCCCAGCGGTATTTATGGATTGGTCCACAGTTCATCCATTAAGACATGGGGTGCATCCTACTGGGATTTATCAACATGGCCTTACATTTGTGTTCTGTTGACTGAGTTAGGTTGTTAGTTGGGACCCCATGAGATACCATATATTGGCACTACGGGTGAGGCACAGGCCTTTAACAGAGGACTGTAGGCCATTTGGTAGTGATGCAGGCCATCTGTAGCAGGCCAGTGCATTCTGTCACTCCTACATTCCCAGGCTGCAAGTCACTGGATTCCCCCTGGGGTGACAGGGTAAGTGTGCGAGGTGTTAATGGCAATAGTTCCTGTACATATTGATCCATTGGTCTGGATGCAGGCAGGGTGCTGCTTACAACTAGGGACACACCTGCCTAGGACACCTCTTCAGCATGCTGCATTTTGTGGGTATTCCCATACAGAAGTGGAGTTATACTGTACTCATTCCCAACAGCAAGGATATGACCTGTGATAAACCTGTGACTGATGGTGGTGTGAGCTGAGTGCATGTGTGATATGAAAGCTACTTGCAGCTGACTCACAGATAAATGTGGGACATTCCCCTTATGCTGCCTTGTGCGGAGACATAGGCAGCCTCTCATTACTTCATAACTGTGCCCTTTGTGGTCTGCCAGTGATTGGCCAAAATACATCAGTATTCCATATTACATGAACAACTAATGTGCTGCTAACCTGTATGTACAATTTCAAATTCGTATGCAGTTGATGGTTACATTTTATGCACTCTGTCTAGGGTACTTCCACCTGTGTACTGTGAGTATGTATGGACCCACATTCATGGGATGTTCATCTTTCAGATGGTGACAGATATTGACATCTGGACAGTGAGTATGGACGACTGCTGACATGGATATTGCTGAGAAGCATTGTGGTTGGCACTGCAGTTGTCAGAACATGGTCCTGTTAACCATAGTACTGCCCATAGGCCACCGAAACACAACCCTTCATGCCTACATGATGACCACTTCCAGACAATATTGAACACACAACAACCTAACACACAGACCCCTGCATATTGTACGCATGCAACAATCTATCCTGTAGATTGAGCCAGCTCGGGTAATCTGTGCTCCACTGTTATTAAACCCACACGTACATGTTACTGCATTTCTACATAGGATTGTGGGGGGGGGCACACCTGATGACTTTAAACATTTGCCATGATGGTACTGTTATTTCAGGTACTCTGTTGGCTTCCATTTCATACTGTATTCTGACCTATCATGCAGACTGGAGGCATATCAGTAGAGTACAGATCTTAGGTATTATTGAAATACATTTTAGTTTCAGACTTCTTACCCTTCAGAACTAACATACAACTGCCAGATCTGTTGTAGTCTGTCTGTGTAAGTCTGGAGGGAGGCTGTTCACCATTGCCATCAATTGGAGGCCTTAGCCCAGCCTTTCTTTATCGTCATGTACACCTGTCCTGCTGGCTGAGGCTGGTGGTGGGTATGTGAGCCTCACTGACATGCATTTGTGTGTCCTATAGACACACATTTGGGCTACCACATGTACTGCAGTGGGATTTGTCACCTTGTCTAGTACTGCCTAGTATGTTCATACCAGTATTTGTTATGGATTTCATGTTCCCCATGTAGGTGTCCACTGTCTGCTGCCTTTCCATTCAGCCACCGGATTCCCTTGCATGCTAGCGTCCATACCATAGATAATACTATTAGAACATACTACTCCATTCAGTAATTGATAGGAAGACTGACTTACCTTGTGGCTGGGCAAGTATTGAGGATGGTGCTGGAGGGCTGACTATGTCACACATAGTACACTCCCTATACATGGTAAAGCACAGGTAGTGTCATGTTTGGCATCCCTTTTACTGTATGTGCAAGTTAGAGAGAGGTGTCATTCCCTGGGTCCCTACCATGTTATTGTATGTGCTATGTGTTGCCTCTTTGCCAAGGCCTGGGTATACTGGGCATGTCTCCTTCTGCCTACATGGGCAGGCTCAAGTAGTTCCTCCTCTGAGTCAGTCTGTGACTGTGATGGCTTTGGCAATGGTGGGGGGCTGTGTGGCCTTGTCCCATGCTGTTCCTGCTGCAGCTGTTTCCACAGGATCATATTGTGTAGCATGGCACATACTATGAACATCTGTGTACATATACCTGGAGAGTACTGCAAGGCTCCACCGGATATGTCCAGGCAGTGGAACTGTGACTTGAGCATCCCAAACACATGCTCTATTATGATTTTGGTTTCTGCGTGTGCCTCATTATGGAGTTCTTGTTCAGCTGTGTGTGCATTTCTGAGGGGTGTCATCAGCCACGGCTCCAGTGCATAGCCAACATCCCCCACTAGGTGGCCATATGGGATGTCCCCACTGGTAAATGACTGGTACATCTGTGTCGTTTCCAGATTTGGGAGTCGTGATAGCTTCCAGGGCTGCCAGCACACACATTCAAGATAATGCCCTGAGCATCGCATATGACCTGGCAGTTGATGGAGGGGAAGCCCTTGTGGTTTATGTAAACCCTACCCTGCTCACTGGGTGGTGCTTTGATGTGTATGTGCGTGCAGTCAATAGCACCCACTACCTCAGGGTATTCTGCTATTTGGTGGAAGAGACGCATATTACTGGTCAATGCCTCATGGGTGTTGAGGAAATATATGTGCTCACCAGCATATGCTGACATGGCATCCAGGAGCAGGTGGAGTACCCTGGATGCTGATGCCTGTGAGATCCCCATGATATCCCCAGTTGCCCTTTGGAATGTACCTGTGGCTAGTATTCTTAAGCCTACACATACCTTTGTATCCACTGGGATGGGTTCCCCTTTGTTGGTTCTGTGTGTGAGGCAGGGCCAGCACAGCTCAACATTTTGCTGTAGAATGTCCCTGTCCACCCTAAAGTGCTCCACTATCTCCAGTTCGTGTAGCCCCTGGTAGGTTACTCTGGGTCTATACACTGCTCTCCTTCTCCTCACTGTGAGAAGTCATCAGTATTCACATCCTCACCATCCTCAGCCTCTTGCACATATTGATGTATGATAGCGACAGCAGCCCCTAACATTTTGTTAGTTTTTTCAGGTAAAATATCCCAGTTTGTGTACACCAGTGGTGTAGAGTTTCTGGGGAAAAAACAGATTGAAAGGTGTTTGCATTCTTTATAGTAGTGTGCTGGGCTGCTGCCTGTGTAATTGGCTGATTCTGATACATTTCACCTGCCACCTATGCTAGTTCTCCTTGATTGCCTTCCTACTGGTGTTTTCCCTTCACATTGCCTTCCCGTTTAACCCCAGTGCTCAGATGTGAACAGAGCTGCTATTTCCTGTTTTATTTTTGTTTGTTTTGTTTAAAACCTGGTCCACAGAGCACACACCCATTTAGTCAATGTAAGCACAGCTAGGCAGCCTCAGACACACACCGTTCCTTAGCTGTGCTTAGCTAAGGGCAAACACAGGCCACAGAGCTCCAATAAGCTTACAGCATGCATGACACATCCCCTTATGAGGTCATCCACCTCTTAGACTTATACAATGGTGTTGCTGCACCTACACGGTTGGGTGCAAGCTAACACTGAGAGGAAATCTGTGATTCAGTATCAATCCCCTCATTAGCATAAACCAAAATGCTACTTCATAGTTACCACACTCACACTGAGCCTTCCCCCTTAGCAACCACTATTCCCTGGTATTGTCCTATGCATGCCATTGACTATTATGGCAAAATGCTGATTTGGGTTTAAAAGCTTATTTCCCCCTTTTTTTCTTATTTTCGATTCCATTTGAGTACAGCTGCCCTATGCTTAAAAGGCCGAGATCTGCAAAAAAAAAAAAAAAAAAAACTTGTTTTTTTATAAAATTGCAACTATTTTTCATGCTGATGGCCATATATTTGGCCATTGGCATGCCTACTACATTGACTACATGCTTTCTTTTGAACTGTCAGTTCACCGTTTTGCAATTTGCAGAAATGTATTCAGTTAGTAACCAAATACATTTCTGCAGGTTGCACTATTCCTGCAAAGACGCCTACCTGCTTCCTGGATCGCTAATTCACCTCATTTGCATGGTTTTTACCAGAAAATTAGGTAATTAGCATATAGCAGTGGTGTCTGTGCGGGAATAGTGTAGACGCACTCGTGCACGTCTCGGAGGCTCATTCCTAGATTGCTCGTCAGCCATATTGCATGCAGTAGCTCTTGCACTGTTCAGGCACTCTGTGCAGAGCTTGCTGAATCCAGGGGAGAGACTGCGCACCTCAGTAACTTCCAGAAAGTGTTTTAGCAACTACAGCAATGTGGACTGAGTAGTAAAATCCAAATGTGAGTCCAACATGTCACAGAGTCATTGTTTGATACATTTATCAGATAAAACAGAAATGTAACCTTCAGCTAAGAAGGTGAAAACATTCTGATGTGTATCTTTAGTGCCAGAATACATTTTATGAATAATGGTATTCATTTTCTTAGCAAAATAATTTTGTTGTATCCTTAACTAGAATTAAATCATTCATTCATTCATTCATTCATTCAACCAGTATAACTAAGCACACTGCTGCAAATGGTCTAGCTAAACGATATATAATTTATGTTCAGACATTTAACACCAGATCAAATACAGTGATATCTGTTTGTTGTTTTAAATGCAGTGCAGAATTTCCTCCACTTGTACTGTCAGGCACCTGTAGAGCAGTTTGAATTTTAACTTGTGTATAAGAGTTACAATCATTTCTGTACTTAGAAAATATTATGACAGTACATACCTAACCATTGTACAATATTAGCACTCTGGTACAGGTTGCTAAAGGAACACCAGAAACAGAATCTGCTACTCATTCTAAGGTGATGTTTCTGCAGATGGAGCTTCTCTTTTGTAGTAAAGAAACCCCATCAGTGTCTTTGGCAGAGATGATTAAAGATGGTTACACAATATAAACAATTGTTAAATTTTTTTGGTAAGCATAATGGTCTGTTCTCCATGGCAGCAGCTCATATTTACAGATAGGCTGTGATTTTCTATAGTTTCTGATGATCAGATTGAGTATCAGACTTATGAAAGACATGGAAATGCTGATGGTCTTGAAATTTTCCGTAGTAGAAACTTCCATCCAGTTAATGGAAGGACTGACAGAGTGGCATAATGCTGTAACAGATGATAAATTCCAAGAAATTCCAGTAAACGCATAGAAGAGCATATGAATAACTGCTACAGATCAGGAACCTTCCAGAGGGTTACATGTCACAATACAAGGCTAGTTTCATCCAGTGGATGAGAGCTTGTCAGCATACTACAAGAGAATATTTTATTTATCTGCAGAGAAAGGATGCATGTTATATGGAATCATTGGTTTATAGGCAAGTACTAGGCTAGCTGCCCTTGTAGGTCATTTCATTCCTAGCTGATTTCCCTCAAAGTTGAGAACCAAAACTTGTACCTTATATCTGTGAGGTAAACACCTTAACCAATATGGCAACCCCCAACCCCCAGCCCAAAAAACAAAGTTATGGTTCCATGGAAAATGTGAACAGCAATACTGGAAGAATTGCCTTCTAGGTACAGGCACCCAGGAGTTTTAAAGGTGAACATTTTGCCTTGAACATTTATTTGGTAGCTGAATTCAAATACTAAAATTGTTCATATAAGTAAAGAATGTGTATCATTTCAGATGGAATAGAAAATGCCTAAAGAATCTTCTTTGCCACCATGGGAACATCTGGGTGGATGATGGAAAAGGTTACATACTGATTTTGCTTGTTCACAGTATGTTCATTATTTTTGTGGATGCTGGACATTTTGCATGTTACAGTCAGCATTCCTAAAAGATTGTTGCACAGGAGTTGTCAGAATAATGTTAAAAATAATAGCACTTAGTTTATGCAAAAGTTTGTGGTATTACTGAGCAGAAAGCAGTATGCTTAGCCAACTTGTTACAAACAGGCTAATATGAAGCTATTTAAGATATGTTCAGATTTAAGTCTGGAGAAGTTCTCATATGGAGTGTTAGAAGTGGGAGAAGATAAAGTTTGCTTGTTTTTACTGCAGTATACAACCACAGATACCTGGGCTATAAGTCATTTAGTTACATGCAGAGTTGTTTCTCAATACACATATCCAAACAATCCTTAATTCAATCAAACATTACCTGAGAGTATTTGTGAGAAGGAAACAATATTCAGCAACATTTCAATATGATATTCATGGACCAGTCATTCACTGAATCAGATTCAGTGTGCTTTTGCAATACAACAGCAGGTCCCATGCAGGATCCTGGTATTATAACTGAGTAGACAGGTCCACTTCCATCCTAAGTGGAAGAAGCAGACAGTGCCATTATACACTGCAGATACAGTAAGGCATTGTACATTGCAGTGCATAATGGCACTGTCTGCTTCTTCCACTTAGGATGGAAGTGGAAGAAGCAGACAGTGCCATTATGCACTGCAGATACAGTAAGGCATTGTACATTGCAGACAAAGTAAAGCATCATGCATTGCAGATACAGTATGGCATCATGCATTGCAGACAAAGTAAGGCGTCATGCATTGCAGAAACAGTAAGACATTATGCATAGCAGACTAGCTTAGCTCCTGAAACTAACAAAACACAAGTGTTGCGTTCACTATACATAGGATGGCTAGTGACGGTGCAAACTTGTTAAGTAAGGAAAGTGAGGTAAACACTTCAGAAGATACTGTTGTGCCTACACATGAGTCTGAAGTACCAAAATATCTGTCCACTTGCCAGAGCTCACGTATTTAGAGAAGATCTGAAAAGCATCCCAGCATTTGAATCTGTGACAGTTGAATGGTATATGGAGTCTGTCTTTGCATTTATGGATGGCAGTCTTCCTGAGTAAAAATGCATCATCACATGTGTTAACTTGAAAATGAATAATAGTGAATTTTTTTGTTCAGCCCTGCAGTAGTTGCAGGCAATTGTACAAGTAAGCAAGAATACAATGCAAAATATAACCATACTGTGTTTAGATAATAAAGTGTGCCTAAAAAGTATATTTGATCTTTTTATGTGTGTTCCTTCTCAGTGTACTATACCTACTTCCATTGGACAAAATGAATCTGATACATGCATTCAAGTGTGTGTGTGTGTGTGTGTGTGTGTGTGTGTGTGTGTGTGTGTGTGTGTGTTTCTATGTGTGTTTTAGGGTTAAAATTATGTAAGGGGATGATTTAGTGTTTGTGTAAGTGTGTATGGGTTAGGGTTAGAGTTATGGTCAGGTGAGGGAATAGATTTAGTGTTGTGCAGATGGGTGCATATGTCTGTGTGTGTATATGCATGAGGTGAGTCTTCAAACTGTCTTGTGCAGCGATAGTGTTAAAGAATTTTTTTTTGGAGGTAAAGTTCAAAGTTAGGGTTAGGGGAACATTTAGGGTAATCACACACTACTAAGGTGGAGTAGGGTGTGCAAAGATGAATGTTATGAAGTGCTATTCATAGACTTAAGCTCTTCCTTCAGCACAGTCACCCCCAGCATCTGATAACGAAACTGGTTCAACTGTGCATCAGCATGCCACTGTAAAATTGGATACTAGACTTCTTCATAGATAGACCCCAGACAGTATGCATTGGCAAGAACACCTCAGAGAGCATCATTATGAACAATGGGGTACCACAGGGTTGTGTCTTGAGCCCCTTGCTGTTCACTTTGCTGACCCATGACTGCATCACCAGGTACAGTTCAAATCACATAATTAAGTTTGCAGATGACACAATGGTTGTGGGTCTCATCAGCAATGATGATGAAACAGCCTACCGAGAGGAAGTTAAACTACAGACTGTAATTTGCAAGAACAATAACCTGGCGCTGAATGTGAACAAGACCAAGGAGATCACTGTTGACTTCAGAAGGAACCATAGAGGACACCCTCCACTCACAATCCACAGAGAAACAGTGGAGAGGGTAAAAAGCAGCAAGCACTTCGGAGTACATATCACATAGGACTTGTCACAAATTCTACTGTCAAGTCGGCACAACAGCATCTCCATTTTCTGTGAAGAATGAGAAGAGCAAACCTTCCACCACCTGTTTTCACAACCTTCTACAGGGGCACTCTAAAAGGCATCTTGTCAAACAGTCTTTCAGTATGGTATGGAAACTGCTGTTCCTCAGATTAGAAGTCTCTTCAAAGGGTGGTGAAAGCGGCCGAGAAAATTATTAGGACCACTCTTCCACCTATTCAGGACCTATACTTGTCTCAACATCTAAGCAGAGCCACTAAAATAGTCAGGGATTTCACTAACCCCGCCCATGGACTGTTTTCCTTCCTATCATCGAGCAAGCGCTGTCTCGATATATGGTGCAAAACCACCAGATTCAGTAAGAGCTTCTTTCCACAGGCCATCAGACTTAACTCTACTAAAAACATGCATGATGATGGCCATCAGGTGTAGCAGATATCTGTCTTGACGCAAACTCATTTTTTGTGCAATAACTCAAATGCTAGTCTCAGCTCAAATTTGGTGCAGTAAACCAACCAATGCAAAACTAGCCTTCTTGTGCAATTCTGGTAACTGTTGGAATTCCGTGCAATAATGTATTGTTTAGAGTCATAAAATGTTTTGGGTGTTATGTCTGTAATGGTTTGCTGTGATGTAGTAATGTCTGTGGTGATGCTTCTTCTGATGTTTTGCACATTGAGTCCAGAGAAATAAAATTTCATTCAGTTTGCACTGTTGTGTGAAGTCTGAATGACAATAAAGTTTACTTTGACTTTTTTGCTAGGATTAAGGGTAGTACATCAGAAAAGGAAATTTATTTCCTTTTGTGATGTACTAGGGGTTGTTAATGCTTGTTGGCACAATGCTTTGTTAACATGTTTTTGTGATCTGTATCAATCATTTAACATTGTCGACCATTCATTTAGGTATATATGTATATGTATATATATATATATATATATATATATATATATATATATATATATATATATTTATGCATATATATATATATATATATATATATATTTATGCATATATATATATATATATATATATATATATGCATATATATGTGTGTGTATATATATATATATATATATATATATATGTGTGTGTATATATATATATATATATATACACGTGTATATGTATGTATGTATATATATATATATATATATATATATATATATATATATATATATATATATATATATCTACGTGCAGGAGGAGAAGAGGCAGAAGGCATGTCCGAAGGGAGGAAAGGGCTAGGACTGTGATAGTGAGGGTCGGAATTTTGAATGTTGGCGGTATGACTGGTATAGGGAGGGAGCTTGCTGATATGATGAACCGAAGGATGGTTGTTATATTGTGTGTGCAAGAGACCAGATGGAAGGGAAGCAAGGCTAGGTGTATCGGAGGCGGTTTCAAATTGTTTTATCATGGTGCGGATGGGAGGAGAAATGGTGTAAGCATTATCCTGAAGGAAGAGTATGCTAAGAGTGTTTTCGAGGTGAAAAGAATGTCGGATAGAGTGATGTTTATGAAGCTGGAAATTGATGGTGTAATGATGAATGTTGTTAGTGCATATGCTCCACAAGTTGGGTGTGCGATGGATGAGAAAGAAAAATTTTGGAGTGAGTTGGATGAAGTGGTGATGACTGTACCCAAGGGTGAGAGACTGGTGATTGGAGCAGATTTCAATGGACATGTTGGTGAAGGGAACAGAGGGAACGAGGAAGTGATGGGTAGGTATGGTGTTAAGCAAAGGAATGCAGAAGGTCAGATGGTAGTGGATTTTGCGAAAAGGATGGACATGGCTGTGATGAATACGTATTTTAACAAGAGGGAGGAACATAGGGTGACATACAAGAGTGGAGGAAGATGCACACAGGTGGATTATATCTTAAGTAGAAGGGCCAATCTGAAGGAAATTGGAGACTGTTAAGTGGTGGCAGGGGAAAGTGTAGTTAGGCAGCATAGGATGGTGGTTTGTAAGATGACATTGGTGATCAAGAAGAGGAGGATGAGTGTGAGGGCAGCACCAAGGATTAAATGGTGGAAATTGAAAAAGGGTAATTGTGAGGTGATGTTCAGGGAAGAGTTAAGACAGGCACTGGGTGGCAGTAAAGAGTTACCGAATAGCTGGGTAACTACAACAGAGCTAGTAAGAGAGATGGCTAGAAGGGTGCTTGGTGTGACATCTGAAAAGAGGAAGGAGGACAAGGAGACCTGGTGGTGGAATGAAGAAGTACAGGAGAGTATACAGAGAAAGAGGTTGGTGAAGAAGAAGTGGGATTGTCAAAGAGATTAAGAAAATAGACAAGAGTATAAGGAGATGAGGTGCATGGCAAAGAGAGAGGTGGCAAAGGCTAAGGATAAGGCGTATGAAGAGTTGTATAAAAGTTGGACACTAAGGAGGGAGAAAAGGACCTGTACCGATTGGCTAGATTGAGGGACTGAGCTAGTAAAGATGTGCAGCAGGTAAGGGTGATAAAGGATAATGAGGGAAACGTACTCACAAGCGAAGAGAGTGTGTTGAGCAGATGGAAAGAGTACTTTGAGGGGTTGATGAATGAAGAGAATGAGAGGGAGAGAAAGTTGGATGATGTGTGGATAGTGAATCATGAAGTGCAGTGGATTAGCAAGGTGGAAGTAAGGATAGCTATGAAGAGGATGAAGAACGGAAAGGCTGTTGATCCAGATGACATACCTGTGGAAGCATGGAGGTGTTTAGGTGAAATGGCAGTGGAGTTTTTAACTAGATTGTTTAATGAAATCTTGGAAAGTAAGAGGATGCCTGAGGAATGGAGAAAAAGTGTTTTGGTACAGATTTTTAAGAATAAGGGTGATGTGCAGAGCTGTAGTAACTACAGAGGGATTAAACTGATCAGTCACAGCATGAGGTTATGGGAAAGAGTAGTGGAAGCTAGGTTAAGAAGGGAGGTGATGATTAGTGATCAGCAGTATGGTTTCATGCCAGGAAAGAGCACTACAAATGCGATGTTTGCTCTGAGAGTGTTGATGGAGAAGTACAGAGAATGTCAGAAGGAGTTGCATTGTATCTTTGTGGATTTAGAGAAAGCATATGACAGGGTGCCTAGAGAGGAGTTGTGGTATTGTATGAGGAAGTCGGAAGTGTCAGAGAAGTATGTAAGAGTGGTACAAGATATGTACGAGGTTAGTGTGACAGCAGTGAGGTCTGCGGTGGGAGTGATGGATGCTTTTAAGGTGGAGGTGGGATTACATCAAGGATCAGCTCTGAGCCCTTTCTTATTTGCAATGGTGATGGACAGGTTGACAGACGAGATCAGACAGGAGTCCCCGTGGACTATGATGTTTGCAGATGACATTGTGATCTGTAGTGAGAGTAGGGAACAGGTGGAGGAGACCCTGGAGAGGTGGAGATATGCTCTAGAGAGAAGAGGAATGAAGGTCAGCAGGACTAATACAGAATATATGTGTGTGAATGAGAGGAAGGATAGAGGAATGGTGAGGATGCAGGGAGTAGAGGTGGCAAAGGTGAATGAGTTTAAGTACTTGGGATCAACAGTTCAGAGTAATGGTGAGTGTGGAAGAGAGGTGAAGAAGAGAGTAGAGGCAGGATGGAGTGGATAGAGAAGAGTGTCAGGAGTAATTTGTGACAGTTGAGTACCAGTAAGAGTGAAAGGGAAGGTCTACAAGAGGGTAGTGAGACCAGCTATGTTATACGGGTTGGAGACAGTGGCATTGACAAAAAGGCAGGAGTCAGAGCTTGATGTGGCAGAGTTGAAGATGTTAAGATTTGCACTGGGTGTGACGAGGATGGACAGATTAGGAATAAGTATATTAGAGGGTCAGCCCAGGTTGGAAGGTTTGGAGACAAAGCCAGAGAGACAAGATTATGTTGGTTTGGACATGTGCTGAGAAGGGATGCAGAGTATATTGGGAAAAAGATGCTAAGGATGAAGCTGCCAGGTAACAGGAAAAGAGGAAGGCCTAAGATAAGGTTTATGGATGTGGTGAGAGAGAATATGCAGGTGGTTGGTGTGACAGAGCAAGATGCAGAGTACAGGAGGAAATGGAAACAGGTGATCTGCTGTGGCAACCCCTAACGGGAGCAGCCGAAAGAAGAAGAAGATGTATATATATATATATATATATATATATATATATATATATATATATATATATATATATAAGTGTGTGTGTGTGTCTCTATATACACACATTCATACACACACACACGCACACACACACACACACACACACACACACACACACACACACAGAGACACATATATATAATAGATATATATATATATATATATATATATATATATATATATATATATAGATGTTATATACAGACATTTTATATATCTATATATATATATATATATATATATATATATATATATACGGTTCCCCTTCAAAACATCTAAAACCCATAACATCTAAAATCAAAACATCGCAACCATAACATCTAAAATCCGTAACATCTAAAACCTATTTCATAACATCTAAAATGTATAATACTGAATAGTGTATCATCAAACGTGTAAATGTCATAGTTTAATCTGTTAATCTTGTGGTATCACTAAGAGATGTTGTAGATTTTATTTCTATAGTGATTAAGGGGGTGGCCATGATGGTGCAGTGGTTAGCATTGCCGCCTCACAGCAAGAGGTTCTCCGGTTCAATCCTTGGCTGGGGTGCCTTCTGTGCAGAGTCTGCATGTCCTCCCTGTGGTAACGTGGGTTTCCTCTGGGTGCTCTGGTTTCCTCCCACATCCCAAAGACATGCTGTAGGTGGATTGGACACTCTAAATTGGCCCTAGGCATGAATGTGTGTATGTGTATGCCTTCTGTGGAAGGTGGGTGTTGTGTTGGCAACTCGACACTGTAAAACTCCACTGCCTATCATGAGCGGACAGGTGATCTGCTGTGGTGACCCCTAACCAGGAAAAGCCAAAAGAAAAGTGTAGGAATTTATACCATTTATATCGTGTTTATTTTGCCACTCTGTATGTGTTTTTAGGGCATACAAGTAAGTGATATAGACATTCCCCTGGATTCAGCAAGCTCTGCACGAAGTACAGGAATAGTGCAAGAGCTGCTGCACGCAATATGGTCAATGAGCGATCCAGGAATGAGCTCCCGGGACATGCACGAGCACTCCTATACTATTCCTGCACGGACACCACTGCTATACGCTAATTACCTCATGAAAACCATGCATATGAGGTGAATTAGCAATCCAGAAAGCAGGCAGGCGTCTCTGCAGGAATAGTGTAACCTGCAGAAATCTATTTGGTTACTAACCGAATACATATCTGCAAATTACAAAACGGAGGCATGACGGCTCCAAAGACAGCATGTATTCAATGTAGTAGGCATGCCAATGGCCAAATATATGGCCGTTGGCATGAGACATAGTTGCAAAATTAAAAAAAATAACTTTGATTTTTTTTTGGCCGACTTCGGCCGTTTAAGCGTAGGTCAGTGTTGCGCAAACTGGATCGGCCCAAAAATAAGAAAAAAGTTGGAAATAAGCTTTTAAACCCAAATCAGCATTTTGCCATAATAGTCAATGGCATGCATAAGACAACAATACTGGGGAATAGTGGTTGCTAAGGGGGAAGCCTCAGTGTGAGTGTGGTAACTAGGAATTAGCATTCTGTTGAATGCAAATGAGGGGACTGATACTGAATCACAGATTTCCTCACAGTGTTAGCTTGCACCCAACCATGTAGGTGCAGCAACACCATTGTATAAGTATGAGGTAGATGACCTCATAAGGGGGAGTGTCATGCATGCTGTAAGCTTATTGGAGTTATGTGGCCCGTGTTTGTCCTTAGCTAACTACAGCTAAGGAAGGGGTGTGTCTGAGGCTGCCTAGCAGTGTTTACATTGCCTAAACAGGTGTGTGTGCCACTCACCGGGTTTTAAACAAAACAAAAACAGGAATTAGCAGCTCTGTTCACATCTGAGCATTGGGTATGTGTGCCGTGCCTAGGGGCTTAAACGGGAAGGCAATGTGAAGGGAAAACAATAGTAGGAAGACAATCAAGGAGAGATAGCATAGCTGGCATGTGAAATGTTAGGGGCTGCTGTTGCTCCCATACATCAGTATATGCAAGAGTCTGAGGGTGGTGAGGATGTGAATGCTGATGACCAACCCACAGTGAGGAGCAGGAGAAGAGTGTACAGACCCAGGGTAACTTACAGGGGCTACATGAGCTGGAGATAGTGGAGCGCTATACGGTGGACAGGACATTCTACAGCATATTGTTGAGCTGTGCCGGCCACGCCTCACACATAGAATCAACAGAGGGGAACCCATCTCAGTGGATACCAATGTATGTGTAGGCTTAAGAATACTAGCCACAGGTACCTTCCAAAGGGCAGCTGGAATATCATGGGGATCTCACAGGCATCAGCATCCAGGGTGCGCCGCCAGTTCCTGAATGCCATGTCATCACATGCCGGTGAGCACATATATTTTCTCAACACTCCTGCGGTGTTGACCAGCAATATGAATTTCTTCCACCAAATAGTAGAATACACTGAGGTAGTGGGTGCTATAGACTGCACACATATACATATCAAAGCAACACCCAGCGAGTGGGGTAGGGTTTACATAAACCACAAGGGCTTCCCCTCCATCAACTGTCAGGTCATGTGTGATGCCCATGGCATTATCTTGAATGTGTGTGCTGGCAGCCCCGGAAGTTATCACGACTCCCACATCTGGCATATGACAGTTGTACCAGTCATTTGCCACTGGGGACATCCCATATGGCCACCTAGTGGGGGATGCAGGTTATGCACTGGAGCCGTGGCTGATGACACCCATCAGAAATGCACACACACCTGAACAAGAACTCCATAATGAGGCACACGCAGAAACCAGAATCATAATAAAGCATGTGTTTGGGATGCTCAAGTCACAGTTCCGCTGCCTGGACATATCCGGTGGAGCCTTGCAGAACTCTCCAGCTACATGTACACAAATATTCATAGCATGCGCCATGCTACACAAGATGATCCTGTGGAAACAGCTGCAGCAGGAACAGCACGCGGCAAGGCCACAAAGCCCCTCACCATTGTAAAGGCCATCACAGGCACAGAGGGGCTTGGAGGAGGAACAACCTGAGCCTGCCCATGTAGGCAGAAGGAGGCATGCCCAGTATGCCCAGGCTTTGGCAAAGAGGCAATGCATAGCACATACACTGCCATGGTATGGACTCAGGGAATGACACCTCTCTCTGACTCGCACATACAGTAAAAGGGTCGCCAGACATGACACTACTATATTTACCATGTATAGGGAGTGTATTATGTGCATCTAACATAATCAGCCCTCCAGCACCGTCCTCAATACTGGCACACCCACAAGGTACTTCACTCTTCCTATCAATTGCTGAATGGAGAAGTATGTTCTGATAGTTGTATCTATGGTATGGATGTGTGCATGCAAGGGAATCGGGTGGCTGAATGGGATGGCGGCAGATAGTGGACACCTATATGGGCAGCATGAAATAGGTTCATAGGTTCATAGATTAGTACTAGGCTAATTGCCCTTGCGAGCCATTTTAAGCCTAGCCAATTATCCCTTGTGAGACTCCATCCCTGCACCTTGTGTTTGTAAGGCAAACACCTTAACCATTAGGCCACCCTCCCAACCTAACAAATACTGGTGTCAACATACTAGGCAATACTAGAAAAGGTGACAAATTCCGCTGCAGTACATATGGTGGCCCAAATGTGTGTCCATAGAATACACACATGCATATCAGTGAGACACACATACCCACCACCAGACTCAGCCAGCAGGACAGGTGTAGATGACCATAAAGAAATGCTGGGCTAAGGCCTCCATTTGATGGCAGTGGTTAATAGCCCCCCTCCAGACCTACACAGACAGACTACAACAGGTCTAGCATTTGTATGTTAGTTCTGAAGGGTAAGAAGTCTGAAACTGAAATGTAGGCCAATCAAATCTAAGCTCTGTACTCTACTGATATACCTCCAGTCTGCATGATAGGTCAGAATACAATATGAAATGGAAGCCAGCAGAGTACCTGAAATACCAATACACTCATAGCAAATGTTTAAAGTCATCAGATGTGCCCCCCCACAATCCTATGTAGAAATGCAGTAACATGTACGTGTGGGTTTCATAACAGTGGAGCACAGATTACCTGAGATGGCCCAATCTAGAAAATGGATTGTTGCATGTGTACAATATGCAGAGGTCCATGTGTTAGGTTGTTGTGTGTTCAACATTGTCTGTAAGTGGTCAGCATGTAGGCATGGAGGGTTGTGTCTTGGTGGCCTATGGCCAGTACTTTTGATGACAGGGCCATGTTCCAACAACTGCAGTGCTAACCACAATGGTTCTCAGCAATACCCATGTCAGCAGTCATCCATATTCACTGTCCAGATGTCAATATCTGTCACCATCTGAAAGATAGATATGCCATGAATGTGGGCCCAGACATACACGCAGTACACAGGTGGAAGTACTCTAGACAGAGTACATAAAATGCAACTGTCAACTGCACACACCTTTGGAATTGTACATACAGGTTAGCAACACATTAGTTGTCTGTGTAGTATGGAATACTGATGTAGTCTGGCCAAACACTGGCAAACCACAAAAGGCACAGTTATGAAGTACTGCGAAACCACTGATGTCCCCACATAAGCCAGCATAAGGGGAATGTCCCATGTATATCTGTGAGTCAGCTGTAAGAAGCTTCCATATCACACATGCACTCAGCTCACCCCACTATCAGCCACAGGTTTATCACAGGTCATATCCTTGCTGCTGGGAATGAGTACAGTATGACCCCCCACTTCTGTATGGGAATACCCACAGAATGCAGCATGCTGAAGAGGTGTCCCATGCAGGTGTGTCCCTAGCTGTAAGCAGCACCCTGCCAGCATCCAGACCAATGGATTAATATGGACAGGAACTATTGCCATTAACACCTCGCACACTTACCCTGTCACCCCAGGGGAACCCAGTGGCTCGCAGCCTGGGAATGTAGGAGTGGCAGAATGCACTGGCCTGCTACAGATGGCCTGCATCACTACCAAATGGCTGACAGTCCCCTGTCAAAGGCCTGTGCCTCACCCACAGTGCCAATGTATGTTATCTCATGGGGTCCCAACTAACAACATAACACAATCAACAGAACACAAATGCAAGGCCGTGTTGACAAATCCCAGTAGCAGGCCCACCATGTCCTACTGCATGAACTGTGGACCATCCCCCAAAATACCGCTGGGATGAAGGGACAACTATAGGGATACTTCTCAGATATCGCTCGCACAATGTTAGGAAGAGGATAGAATAACAGAGTGGGGGGTGTAGAAGCATGGACGTCATGGAGTGTGTGAAGTCTGAAACTCTGATGTGTGCCCATACTACCCCTGCCTGCAAACCCAGTAATGGGTGGCTACAAACCTGCTCATAAATCACAATGTGAAGGGGAACTGACCAGATATATAAGCCCTGCCTCTGGGTAACCTGGGTGAATCTGTGCAGCTGAGAGGTATGACCATAGTAGGATATGGCCATTCTGTTATGTTGATATATGTACAAGAAGGGGATCCTCAGCCACCATAGTACCAAGGTGCTGGACCATTTACACAAACCCATCAGCAAGAGTCTGCAGCTATCCCTCCAGAATGGCATGAGTGTGCAAGAATATGTAGGATGCAGACCACAATACTGGACACAGCTTCATTCATCTTGTATTTCCCATGAAATAACTGTGAGCAAATAAGTATATCTGTCAGTAGTTAATGACATAATACATCACAGTGTAAAACAGTACATATGTCTGAATATCTCTGCTAACACCAACCATGTAACACAATCAGCACAGACAGCAATAGTTACAGTATCCCACTATCTGTCACCCATTGTGACTCCATATTGTCAACCTATCTATAGATATCCTGCAGAAACAGGTTGTTAGCTGTAGGTGTAGAACACCAAACCCTGGACTGGAGTACAACCTACCTGAAATGGATTCACACACTCAGTACAGAAGGTCATACTGGGCATGCTCCTACACTTAGAGAAATGAAGTCCATGTCTGACAACACAGTGGACTATACATATCTGTCAGCCGCAGATGTCTTTGCACACACACACACCACATTATACACCATTCATGCTTTGCACACACACTGTATAGGAATACTCACACATATCTGAGGCCAACACACTATAATATGTCAAACATACACACACGTAGATATGGGGAAGAGAGAAACTGATAGTGACAGAGAGATTTCCATTATGAGGCTTGTCCCACACACCACACATACAATTGGCCGATATCACATGATGTGCTGATGTCAATCACTGTAAACATTCCTTTTGGTAGCCCTCAGCCCTATAGTGTCTGTGGTGCTTGCAATAACTGTGTAACATGATAGTACAAATCAGTATTCATCTAGCATTTGTATACCCAGTCCTGTCAAATGTAAAGTTGTGCGTGACTGAGTGTGTGTGTGTGTGTGTGTGTGTGTGTGTGTGTGTGTGTGTGTGTGTGTGTGTGTGTGTGTGTGTGTGTGTGTGTGTGTGTGTGTGTGTGTGTGTGTGTGTGTTTCCAGAGGAATGGTTTATGGCCCATTCACACACACACTGCACTTCCCATTGCCCATGTTAGCACTCCTGCTGATGTCAGTCACCTTGAAATAACCCTCTGACCAAGTCTCAGCCCTATAAGCTGTGTAGTGCTTGTGATGCGTGTGTAGTAATGTAGTGTAGAAAACTAGTTAAGTAGGAATTCTAATCCCAGACATGGCAACTGTGAAACTCTGTGTGTGTGGGTGTGGAGATGAGGCCATTCACACTCACTACAGTTCCCATTGCCCTACTTTAGCATGCCTGCTGATGTCAGTCTCCTTGAAATAACCCTCTGGACAAGTGTCAGCCCTATAAGACTCCCTGGCTCTTGTGATAATTGTGTAATACTATTGTGTAGCATACTATTTAGGTAGGAGTTCTAATCTCAGAAATGGCAATTGTAAAACTGTGTGTGTTTGTGTGAGAGAGTGTGTGTGTCTTTAATGATACATGATTTTACGGATATTGGCACTTACTACTCTCCCCTTACCCCTCCTTTAGCACTGCTGCTGATGTTAGTCTCCTTCAAAGATACCTTTGGACACTCTCCAACATATAAGCTCCATGGCACTTGCAATAACTGTGTAATACTATAGTGTAGCATACTAGTTAGGTAGGTGTTCTAATCTCACACATGGCAACTGTGTGTTTCTGTGAGAGAGTGTGTTTGTCTTGGATGATATCTGATTTTTATGGACATTGATACTTACTACTCTCCCATTACCCCTCCTTTAGCACTGCTGCTGATGTTAGTCATCTTCAAATATACCTTTGGACAGTTCTTCTACATGTAAGCTTCATGGTTCTTGTGATAACTGTGTAATACTATGGTGTAACATACTAGCTAGGCAGGAGTTCTAATCTCAAACATGGCAACTGTTTTTCTATTTTGTACACTGTGATTCATTGTCTTTACACTGTGTTTTACTTGTATTCTGCTTTTAACTACATACTAAAACTTGAAAAGAGACCAAAGCTCTGTCTCGTGAGTCAGACAGAATTTGGTCTCACCCTCCCACCCAGTTACTGTTATGTTCTTAAACACCACTGTCTTTCTAGTTGCCTGCCCCAATGTTAATTTGACCATATATCTCATTTCCTCTCTGCTTTTATTGGCTGGTATGAGTAAGCACAAAATTATAATTTTGTGAAATCACTTCCCTTCAACTATTTACATTTATTGGCCATCCTACTGTATTCCATAGTACCAGAATACAAAAGTGACCACCCCCTTTCAATCTATCTTGCTGTTTTAAAAATAGTAACTCTCCTCTAAAACTTATCTTTTAGACAGGTAAAACTTAAGTTACCTATTTTCACATCTAACTCCTCTAGTGCACACTGCAGTGCTTAGGATAAACCATTTTTTTCATCTTACCTTTAAGCATCTATTGCTAGACCACCAGTTATTGTAGAGCCCACATTCTGCCTCTCGATAGTCATCTTGGGATTAGTGCTTTTGTTTTCTCCTGGTGAGAAAAGGAGTGCAGTTATACCATTTCATGGACACTGCTGATCATCAGAAAGCTTAATAACTGCTTTATAGGTGACAGCTTAGAATGTATGCTTATATTCTGATCCTGGTGAGAGTAGGAGCAGAGTGCATTGATTCCTGACTCTTTCTGGTTGGAGAGTGACTGTCTGTGCTTAACATACCTGACTGGTCTGGTTGCTATTTGAGGCATCTACCAGAAAATGGCTACAAGCCTGCAGACCCTTGCATCACCTGGAACAAGGCTGTGTATTCCCAAACAGGTCGTGGCCTGCTTCTCTTCTTGGGATTGGTGCTAAAACTAGCTAGTTTTATCTAGAACTAGACATATTTTTAGTTTCAGCACTCAAAACTGTTTCCTTGTGCACAGCACTTGCTCAGAACTCATTGTAAGCACTAAATAAACTACAAATTACTACAGCACTCAACTTTCCTCACTTGTCAAGAGGAAAACAGTTCTTAGTACTTAAATTAATAAGCACCTATCCAGGCATGTCCATGGGTCAGCTTCCGGTGTTTTCTCCTGTCCACTTGATGAATCTGCGCATCTTGGGGCAATGTAGCAATTTTGCCTTATGTAAACTGACAACCCTCTCCTCCTACCACCCAACACTACAGCCTGTGAGAGATGCACTAATATAGCCAAACTGGAAGCCAAGCTCTCACAGCCAAGACTGGACTAGACAGTCAAGAGGAGAAGTTTAACACCTGCATCACACCACACTCAACGCATAGTCTTTCAAAACCCACACTACCAAAACCCACACATAGAAACACAAAGCACACACCCACATTCATGGAGGCTCTCAATAAAAATCTGCCCAAGAAACAAAGACCTCCCACGCTGAAACGCAGACAACCACCACCCCCCAACACTACCCAAATGACACATAGCCCACAAAATCAGTGTGCCACTCAACCTCAGCTCATGAGGCAAAACAACGTACCCAACACACTAGTCATAGATGACAAGATAGGCAGACACATTGATGTCCCAATCACCAGGCTAAACCAGGAGAAAGTTACTGTCAGCTGCCTGTTGGGTGCCAGGATCTGACACATAATGCATGCACTCATGTCACTCCACAAGTACAAATATGACTCTATCATTGTTCATGTTGGTGTGAATGACATGAGACGTACCTCCCTGGACTACATGAAAAGAGACATGGAGGAGTTCTCAGATCTTGTAGCCCGGGCAAGTATGACCCTAGCCCTGAGTAGCATCCTGCCATTGCTCAAAATGATACCACACTACAAGGACAAAATGATTGACTTCAACAATTGGCTAAGCTTCTGGTGTCATTCTAAGGTGATCCAGTATCTGTCTGCCTGGGACGACATGGTCGACAGATCACAATGCTTTGCCAGAGATGGCCTGCACCTGTCACCCCCTGGGATTCCAGATACTGGCTAAGGATCTTGCCACCCCTATAGTGTCTTTTTTAGGCAAGGTTCAAATGCTAAATTCACCACTGTAACAGGTACAAGCAAGCAAACTCTGAGGGTAATGCTACTCAATGCTAGAAGTCTAAACCTCAAAATGCACTCACTCGAAGCACTCCTTAAAATGGAGAACATTGACATCTGTGCAGTGACAGAGACCTGGTTCAAGGCCCCAGAGAACAACCCTGCATTACCAGGCTATAATTCATGCCACACCTTTCGGCCACCTAACCTGGACTGAAACACTAAAGGTGGAGATGTGTCCATATTCATTAAGGATATCCACACCTCCAGGCTAGTTGCTCAACATAATGCATCCAAAATTATCAAAGTGCAACTAACACTGGGCAAGACTGCAATCCAGGTTGTAGCTTGTTACAGATCCCCCACCATGCCCCAGGATTCCCACTCTTCATTTCTTAAGATACTGGAAAATATTAAGGTACAACCCAATCCCTTAATTATGAGCGATTTCAACTACCCCACCATCGACTGGGAAAACTACTCATGTACCAACTCATTCGCTCAACATTTTCTGGAATTCATAAATTCTAATACCTTGGATCATCTTTTCCACACCACCACCAGGGGCAGCAATATATTGGACCTGGTCATTACCAATATGGGTAACTGGTGTTCTACACCAGAGGTCAACTCCTTGCTGGTCAGATCTGACCACAGGCTAATCACCCTAGATATCCATATCCCACCCCCACCCCCATTAAGGAAACCACCATCAAAAAGTACTCCAAAGCCAACTTCATGCTTCTTAAGACAGAAGTGGCAAACTTCACAACACCCATGCAATTGGGAAATAGAGGTATGACTGCTGAATCTTACACAAATGCACTGTATAAGCACATACACAAGTGTATGGATCATGCAATACCCAACAGAACTAAGACACAATCCTCCAAAAAAGGAAGCCAATCTGGTGGTCCACTGCCATAAACAAACTCTACAACACAAGGAAGAAACTGTTACAAGAGTAAAATGCCAAGATTGGAGGAACTCCATGGTCAGCCTCAGCAAGAAGCTGAGATCCCTCATAAAATCCTCCAAAGCCAGTTATAAAAATAAAATTGCCACTGATTCCAAAGACAACCACAAAGCATTCTACAACTATGTCAAGAATCTCAATGGCAACACTCAGATCTGCTCTGAGCTACAGCACAATGGCACCAAATATACAGAGCCAAGTGATATTGCCAACATCCTGGCCGATAGGTTCAGTGCTAACTTTACCCCCCTCTCACCCTTCAAAGGGTCCATCTTAATATCGGAAGAATGCAAAGCCCCTGTAACTACGGATGAACAAGTAAAGACCACACTCTCCAAAGTCAAGAACACAGCATCAATGGGACCAGACAACATCCCAGGGTGCGTACTGCATGAACTACAGAATGAACTGGCACCCCACCTAAGTACCATGTTCAGTCATAGCCTCACCTCATGTGCCTACTGAATGGCACACAGCAATGGTTATTCCACTCCACAAAGGGGGTGCCACCATGGACCCTGGAAACTACCATCCCATTAACCTGATAAGCCTGTTCTGCAAGGCCATGGAATGTATCTTGCAGATTATAAACAAAGTCATAGGTAATCTCCAAACCCTGGACTCCACACAGTTTGGGTTTGTGAAAAGTAGATCATGTCTACTAAACCTGATTAACTTCTTTGAAGCAGTTACTAGAGTCGTAGATGAGGGCAAGGTAGTCCACACAGCCTATCTTGACCTTGACAAGGCTTTCAATACCATCCCCCACTCTGGAATTATAGATAAGCTCACTAAACTGGGCATAAATCTCTATGGCACAAGATGGGTGCCCAACTGGCTCACTGACAGAACCCACACAGTAAAAGTAGCTGACTCCAAGTCCGACTTCAGACCAGTGATGAGTGGAGTACCACAGGGTTGGTCCTGGGTCCTCTCCTGTTCACCATCTACTTCTCTGAAGTGCAGACCAACACCGAAGGTCTTTGGCTAACAAGGTTTGCAGATGACTGCAAACTGGGAGCCATAATAGAATCACCTAATGGTGTAGACATTCTACAAAAGGGCCTCACAGAGATAGATGCTTGGTGTCACAGTCATGGCCTCAAGCTCAATGCCAAGAAGTACATTCTCATCCCCTTTGGGAAAAACTCAGTACCCATGAACTACCACATAGGCGGTAGCTTACTAAACACTGAAAGTGTGATAAGAGACCTCGGGACACAGGTGGACAGTAGTCTCTCGTTTGATAGCCATATCGCAACAGTAGTCAGGAAATCCTTCTATGTGGCACACCTCATCAAAAAAGGATTCTCCTCTAGAAAAAAGGAGGTAATTTTTTTCCTCTATACTCATCCCTCATCAGACCCATTATAGAGTACAATGCCGCATTTGGCATGCATCTCACAAGGCACCTACAACAACTGGAAAGGCCACAGAAATACCTCACTAAGAGGATTACCAGCCTCAAACAGATGCCATGCGCACACCATCTCAAAAAACTCTAACTCTACTCCCTCGCATATGGCCTACTCAGAGGTGATCTCTGCCTAACATACAAAGCTATGTCAAACCCAGAGCTGTTGGAAATGCTACACTTAAAGAAATCTCAGTTTTTCTAAATTATTATGTTGAGGACCTAGTATATGTCACAATGTCCACCCTGCAAGGCCAACAGATGTAAACACCGGAGAGGTTGATGTAGACAATCCATAGCCCTACATGTGACAGTGTGGATTGGTGAACAATATAGACAACCCTTCTATTACTCAGAGAACACGCTCCACCCATGTTTCATACACAAACACACTTGGCAAGGCAACAACCACTATATTGGTAGTTCCCTGCATATTGCCTCACAGATAGTAACCATGGTGGATTGCAGTGGACTACATGCCTGTTCACCACAACAGTGCCACTGACATCAGAAAGTACTTTGATGTGTTACACCTCCTGACTGAGTGTGTATTATCCAGCAAGTAAAAGGATATGGCACCCTGTTCCATCCCCTCAGAAGCCAAATAAATATGTACAGTGGCCATTTTGCCATGTTCCCCACTGGACACCTGCAACAACTGTAGAGTCTTCAAATGTACACCACAAAGAGAATACCATGCCTTATACACATGTCCTGTATGGACAGATGCCACTAACTCCACTGAATACCCATATCATGCTGTCAATGTAGGTGCAAGCACAACATCAGTTACATAGCCAGGTCTCACCAAAATGAGGTCAGGAATGCTACATCAGAAGATAACAATCTGTCTACACAACATGCCCCAGAGACCTCAAGTACACTTCCACACATCAAAGAACATGCATGTCGGACATGTGCACAACCCAGACACTGTCTGTGTTAGGGAATATAGATCACATATATGGGAAGCAGTGCACATCACTGGCCACCCACAATAGTAATCCAGATGAGTGGATGGTGAATACAATACCCACTCCTGGGGACCACTCCAGGGACTACACCCCTGAGCCACACTGGGGACTATTGTCATGTGGCCTGATGCCAAGGTATCCCCTTGGCCTAGCCTTGTAGACCCTTCAGGCCCATTCACCTACTACACACCTGTGAAGCAATGAAGCTATAGATCTCAGTACTGGCAAATGTGTGTGTGTGTGTGTGTGTGTGTGTGTGTGTGTGTGTGTGTGTGTGTGTGTGTGTGTGTGTGTGTGTGTGGAGATAAATGATTTTGAGGTCATTCACACTCACTACACCTCCCATTGCCCTGCTTTAGCATGTCTGCTGATGTCAGTCACCTTGAAATAACCCTTTGGCCATGTTTTAGCCCTATAAGTTCTGTGGCGCTTGCAATAACTGAGTAGTACTGTAGTGTAGCAAACTAGTTAGGTAGGAGTTCTAATCCTGGTCCTGCTAACTGTGATAATGTGTGTATGTTTGTGTGAGAAAGTGTGTGTGTGTCTTTGTTGATACCTGATTGTGTAGACATTCACACTTACTACACTTTCCTTACCTCTCCTTTGGCACTGCTGCTGATGTCACTCAGCTTCAAAGATACCTTTGGACAGCTCTTCAACATGTAAGCTCCATGGCGTGTGCAATAACTGCTTAACACTGTAATAGCCAGGTAGGGATTTGAAACTCAGTACTGATAAGTGTTTGTGAGTGTATCATCAGTATCTTGTGTGGGTGTTGGGGTGATTGTGTAATGACAGGACCCATTGCAGTGTGGATTTTGCTACATATTTATATTGAGGACCTATATGTCCCAATGTCCACATTACAAGGCCAACAGTTTTCACACACTATAGAGGTTGTTGTAGACAATCCACGGTCATAAATGTGTACTGCCATGTGCAATTACTATGTGACAGTATGGATTAGTAAACAATATAGTCAATCTTTATAAACCCAGATAGCACTATCCACCCATGGATCATACACAAACATGCTTGGCTCTTTCTTCCTTCCTTTCTTACTTTCTCTCTGTCTCTCTCACTCTCTCTCTTTCTCTCTGGTAGACGTGGAAAAATACATCTGTTTTGCATAGGCAGCAGCTTGACTTTTGTAGGTAATGCTCATGATCAACTGATGGCCTGTGCACGAATTGGAGTCCCCCACTTGCTAATTGCATGTGGAACAGCTGTGGTATCATTCCTATAGCCGATTGCACGAAAACACACTCCTATAACAAAGCATTCATGTGGGTGTTGGCCCTTTACTGCCACTGTGAGCAGGACTTTTTGTGGGTGTCTGACAAACAGCATCACAGAGGATAGTTGGAAATTCCTCTTACAACATAGACTGTGGAGACAGGCCAACAAACAGGAGGGGGATGTTCCAGACATGGGGACAGAATGTAAGTATTGCTGTTCTACATTTGAAGTAATGTTGGTTTAACAGGGTTTGTGTGGTTATGGCTGTTCTGCATGATTTAAAGTCTGGCATGACAGTGTTATGTGGTTGAGAAAACTCTCACCTGTAGGGCTATCTGCAGAATGGCCAGAGTTTGGAGTCTTAGATGTGGTTTGTTACTTACACATGTCCTGTCTTTAGAAATGCAATGGCAGACTCTGATGATTGCAGTCAGTAAATGGTGACATTCATGTGTGTTACTGACTTCATATCCCTCAGAATAGATATGTCACAGCAAACCCTGTTACACCATCAATTTCCTCAGTTTATCACAGCTATATGTCAATACTGACCCTGCTGTCCCCCAAGTCTGTCACCCTTTGTCCATATGTCATGCAGTAAGAGGTGCATATGTACAGTATATCATTATTTACTGAAATCATTCCTGATAAGCCAATGATATATCAGACTGCCAGACAAGTTATGTATAGTAGGCCTTATATTTCAGGACAAAACCTGGACATTCTGTTGTAGTCTGTGCAGTAGTGAGTTCTGTGTACTTATGGTGATTGTTGATAGAGTGTCAGTATTGTGTAGCAGTTTATTGTGAATATGTTACTTGGCCTGTGTACAGACTGTGGTAAATGTCAGTGTTCTTGGTCCTGCTCTATCTGACATTGCATGCTGCTGCAGTTTCTCGTACCCTATCAGTATATATCTTTGTAAGGCCAGACTGAGATATGTCCCAAATCACAGTCAGGCATCAGACTACACTGTGAACTGGGCCAGTATATGTAGGGTCAGTGTATGAGTGGCAAATATGAGGATGGTTTTGTTCACACAGTCCATATACTGTACTATTAATTAGGATTACCATAATGTGACTGTGTTGAGATTGGTTGTGGGTATGCATGTATCACAGTGGTGTCTGTTACTCCTTGCTGTTACATGCCTGTAGTGCCTGCTATATTTGCAATTACATGTGTATTCCCCATAGGAAACTTGGGTCAGGGTTGTGGCAGTCTGCCTGTAGTTTACACACTGCTTGGTGACATGCCTAGCAGCTCATTGTATTTACCTAGTGTGATGTTATGTCCAGATATTTGTCAGATGTATGGTTGCCTGGCCACCATATGTGTTGTGTATTTCTGAAAAAGCAGGGGGATGCTGTGAAGATGTATGTCACTAACTAGTGGGAAGTATGTGGGCTTGGGACCTCTGCTCCTGCAGTTAATATGTATTAGGACAGACAGGAGGGTGTGAATGCATCAACTGTGTGAGCTTATCTACTCCAGTATTTGTGTTATATCCTCCTTTTCATGGCTGAAAACATCCGCTTTGTCAGGCTTGGTACACACGTCTTGCACTAAGGAGTTCTGTGTATACCTCTGGACTGACCAGATTGTTTGAGACTGTCCATGTTTATTGGTTATATTTCTGCTGTATTCCACAGGATCATTACTGTGATTTGTGTGGTACTTCCCTATGATGATTTTATGATGTCTGTCAGTAACTGATGGTGTACATGTCAGTATCAGAACAGCCTTCCTACGCATGTCTGTTGACACAACCGCTGTTACTGTAGCAACATTCTATATTTATAACTGCAATACTTTCATTATGTTCCCTTGCACTAAGAGATTGTGAATTATGGTGCTGAGGTATAACTCCACTACATGTTATGGGCATATGTTATATATACGTACACATATATATATATATATATATATATATACAGATTATATATATATATATATATATATATATATATATATAAATATACATATATATATATATATATATATATATATATATATATATATACATATATCTATATCTATCTATATATATATATATATATATATATATATATATATATACATATCCTTATCTGTAAACATAAATATTGTATATACCTTCTCAGATGTATCCCACCATATTTATCTATGTGTATATTTAGATATATTAAACATGACTGATTCAACACTATTTTCACTAACAAGTAGCAAACAATTGTAGTCATCAAAACAGTTGTTCACTACTACACAGTACATGTACTGAATGATATATTTGAACAAGCAACAGATATTAGTACAGCTCAGATGGCTTATTGGTTTAGTGCTATGACTATAGTCTACAGGGTCCTTGGTTCAAGACCCAGCAAGGGTTGTTTATTTTGTTGCTAGGCAGAACAAGGACTGTTGGCTACAGAGTAGTTAAGGCAGTTTTGAGCAGCTTTAAGCAGGTTTGCGTTGGTTTGCGAGAAGCTAACATACAGTTAAACGAAAAGGCGCTTACACCGTATAGGCTTTGCTTATCAATTCACAAATCTGCTTAGCATTTACATTTAAGCAATGCTTACACCAGCTAAGCATCATTCAGGTAACCAGTGATCTCATTCCAGTCTGATAAAATAACAGTGCAATGACATCTTTAATAAGTGTATTTAATCCTATGTACATAACATGTTTCTATGTGCTGTCATTACAGTAGCAAGGGGTGTGAGTATACTGTATGGGACACCTGAGTATACATGGCTAGTACCACAATCTTTTTTCTTTGCATGTGTTTCATACATGGGTAGTATTCCAGGTTATATGCAGTCACACTTGCATGCACTGTATCATTACATTACTATTTTTAACAGTGCTTTTCCAAGTAAGAGTAGATTGCAGATTGTAGTACTGGAACCATACACCCCTGCATGCAAAGCTGGACTCTGAGTACTGACTACCATGTTCTTGGTATGTGAGCTGTATGTTATTAAGTATCTCCTATTGGATATTGATCTGATATGTGGATATTAACTGTAGACTACTATGTGTTTAGGACATGTCATTGAGGGCTGCTGTCATGTAGTAATGGCATACATATCTGTGTCAGACATCTATCTGTCAAAGCATTCATCCTAATGCATAACCTGTTAGCTAGCTAATTTCTGTCTGTCCTCTGCACAGATGTGCAGATGTCAGGTATCCATCTTGGCTGCTTACAGGCAATCTCTGATTAACTGACACTGACATGTCTGCCCATCTGTGTTATGAATACCACAGCTAGGAAACCCCACCCTGTATGCACCACATGCCATGGATACTTCAACCAGACTACCACAGTCAACAGAACATGCTTGGGTACAGGTCTCTAACCCAGACACTGGCCATGTTATGTAATATATGTTGCATACATGTCAATTGGAGTACCTCACTGGCCCTCTGCAAGAGAAAACCAGATGATTGGATGTTGAATTTAACTGTCATCCTAGGGATCACTCAAGTGGCATCAGTTGATGGTCCGCTGACAAATGTCAGGTGCCATGGTACCAGTGTACCCACATGCCCTACTCTTCTCATCTCTCCATGGACATTAGCCTGGTACACGCCTAGGAACACCTGCACCTATGGACCTCAGTATTGACAAATGTGTCAGTGTGTATTACTGAGAATAACAGTGTCTGTGTGTTTGTAAACTTGCAGCTGAAAATATTCTGAGGGCCTTCAAACCCACTACACCCCCATTGCTATACTTAGAAATGGCTGCTGCTGTAATTGACATCAAATGTACCCTGTTACACTCTTCACCCTATGGGCTACCTGGAGCATGAAGTACCAGCGTAACACTGTTCTACAAATGGGTAGATAGGCATGGGTTACCCTCTGAGTCCTGGAAAGTGTGTGTATATGTGTGCAATTGTGTGTGAGTGTGCATATTTGTAGGAGACAGCATTCTGAGGCCACATTCTCCAAATACAATAAACCATGCCATACATTATAAGGGATAGTGATGTTGATGAAATTAGGAGAGCCATGACAAACCCTTACCCTACTATCCCTGTGGCATGTGCAATAAATGCATATCCCTGTAGTAGCACTGATTATATGCACAAGGGTTTGTATTGGAATCCTGGTCAATGTGTGATTGTGGGTACGTCAGGGCATTATCATGGGTTTCAGTGAGTACAATATCCAATGTGGGGTGTGGGTGCTGGGTATACTGTCTTTACACCATGGTACCCCCAGTACATGTCCCAAGGTCCACTGTATGAGGACCGCTGTCACCATCAACCATACAGGTAACTGATTACACTATCCAGCCCAATGATGCATGTGCTGTGTGCAAAAACTCTGTAAACAAAATGGACTCACTGACAAGGTAGTTAGCTCTGCTAAACCCAGGTCTGTCAAATGTGTCTATGACTATATGTGTTTGCCAATGTGAATATGACAGTATGTCATACTATGTATTGTTCATTAACAGCCAGTACATCACCCATTACCATAATGTACAAGGCCTGGTGATGTTCTTCACCTAACAGGAAACTTGGGACACACCTCAACCTAAAAGCTCTGTTGTGTGTGCAATTAAGGCAAAACACATTAGTAGCAATAAGTACCTAGGTAGGGGTTCTACTGTCAGTGTTGCGAAGTAAGTGTGTGTGAAGGGATCTACTTCAGTTTGCAGAAAATATATGTCCCAGGAAATCATTTGTCCAACAACTAACTGGCAAAAGGTAACATTTAAAAGCAATCATGTTGTAGAAATACATTCAATCAAAACTAGTAGTGGATGTGTAAATGCCCTCTTCCCCAATGTACAGCTGTACAGCAATACTGGAGTTGGTATATACATGGGTGTGGTTGTGGGCACAGCCACCGACATTGGGGTTATTGTTGTGCATATCCCCCTGTTTAGTGTGCCATTATACCGTACAGTTTATGGTAACAGGTTAAGTAGTTGTTAATCACACTATGTGTGTTTCTATGCCACCCCACACCCTCCAAAGTGGGAGGCTGTGCCAACCACACCTGCACACCTATGTTTACCAACTCCAGGACTGCACTACATTGGAGAAGAGGATATATACCCTGCCAGTACCATTGTCAATGACATTAAACTGGCGGACTGATTATTTACTGATGTGATATTTTGGTAACTTTGTCTTCATGGAATTACAAAGGCCAAAATGAGTTCACTGCTAAATGAAGTACATCCATGTGAACAGTATTCTTTGTGTATTGCATCAACACCAAAGCCTCTGTATGTGTGTTACTCACAAACATTTGGTGTGTGCCACCCAGTACACTTACCATTGTCCACTGTAGAAGAGCTGCTTACATCAGCCACCATGCACTCACCTGTATACACCCCTCAGACCCATCAGCCATGTGGCACATGCAGTAACTGATATATAGACCTGTTACCTGTGTTGAGCTGCACCCGGGATATGACACAGTCAATGTGTCACCAGAGTGCCACACCCCTTGTAGGAAAGGACAGCAGACCAACATCCTGCTGACACATAGACACCTAGAACACAAACAGAATACATTATGGAGGCCACAATCAGTCAGTGTTAATAACAACTATAATGCATCATGGCTGGACAGCTACACATCCTGACATGTAAGCATTAATCATTCCAGCTGAAAAACGTTAAACAGTATTACATTGCTAAACCTTAGTACTTTTCCCCTGTGCATCAGAAACATATTAGCATGTCCCTGCATTGATGGTATGGATGACAGGGATGTGGCACAGGTATCATCGTATGCACAGGGTGTGTTGTGGGTCTGTCAGAGGCCTGGGCTGAGCCATTTGGTTGATATCATGTGTGTGGGTTAGAGGGTTCTTTATTACATGGGCTGTGCAGACGTTGTGTGTGTAGGTATGGAGGTGCCCTAGCTGTGTTGGTGATGTGTGTGTGTATGTATGCACACATTTCTGCCATCTGGCTGCCCTATACAGAAGTTTGCTGGACAGCTGCAGACCATACTTGCCAGGGTGTACAGTTCACTGTGTCTGGCCACGCACATGAGAACTGTGCCTGCCAGGGATTCCACAGGGACTACCAGGTAGAAGCCCAGATATGGTACTCTGCCCTGATAATGACACTTGTTCGCTGGACCTGTATCCCTCTTGGGACTGGCCAGGACTGTGTGCGTGTAGCCTGCTGTGTTGTGGTGCAGACAGCACCCCCCTGCAGTGCTGGTACTGCCACTATGGGAGTGGCTGTGAGTTGTTGCATATCACCAGGGACCTCCATCTGTTAGTGTTACTGATCTGCGTCCACCTGGCCGATGCCCTACTCCCACCACATGCTCTACCACAGACACCACATGGTCGAGGATTCCCACCATCTCACCCAACCGTCTATCCATGATCTTTGCAAAATAATGGTGGGCACTTGCAAGATCACAGATGTTGTCAAATACAGCAGGAAGAGTAGCCCTCTGGAGCCTCAGACTATCTCTGGTGTAATGTTCCATACATGCCTGTGCCTCCATAATGGCCCAAAACATGCATCTGGTGACAGCTGCTGTGGCACTTCTGCCAGGGCTATGATGGCCAACAGCCCTCCTATGAGTACATCTGCCTGTGTGGTACCTCATTGGTCATCAGGCTATGGCTGCTGTGTACAGAAACACTTGCCATAGTCATCACACTTTCCTGTCCCATGCCACCACCCACCAACTGTCCCTCATCTATGGCCACTGGTGATGGGGTATGTATGGGCATTGTGACTGTGTGAGGGGATGGGGTGGATAAAAGTGGGATGTCAACCAATGGCATAGATTCAGCTCCTGACAACCCTGCCTGTGCCTCACTATGCTTATCATTATTGTCAGAGTCTGTATGGACACTGACATCAGTTTGCCTGCAGGAGGGACCCTGACCCACCTCGCCACCTGTGACGGGCAGACAAGAAATGTAAATTAAGACCTGTACATTATGGTTTACTTCTACACATGCACACACACACACACATACACACACACACACACACACACACACACACACACACACACACACACACTTACAGGTGAGGTGGCACAAAGATATTACACAGACCTCTCATTACCCAACAGTCAACATGCATGACATATGGCACTCAGCAGCATGCACTGAAGCCATACTCAATCCTTGTTACCAACATTATACATCTCTGTGATGCATGAGTTGTGTTAGTAGGTGATGCCCCTTCTGCTGGAACACACTACACCCGTGTACACAGTATTGCTGTGCACCTGTACAGCACACTGGCATGTACTGTGCACCATACCTCACAAGTGTACACACCATTGCTGAATGTGTATATGTGTGACTGTTATGTTTTCTCTGTTGCTCACAGCCCTTATGTGTTTGTCTGACACATACCTGGGATGATATGAGGACTGATGTCAGTAATTAATGCCTGTCCTTTGATTTGCAGATCTCATCATCAGCAGTGCATATATGTGCAATAAAATCCAGTTACACTGATAACTTTCAAAGCTTAATGTGGATATGAGGAGTGTACACACCCTTGTTGACATGCCAGCCTCTTCTATGATATGCAATGGGGCCACAATATTGCATTTGTTAACATTGCACACACCTGATATGTGACATATGACCTGTGCAATCCAATGCAGTATCAAACAAATGTGTTAGTTGTGCAGATGCTGAATGAGATGCATACAATGTGGTTTGCATAAGTGTGACACCCTTAACACAATGGTTTGTTGAAGCACTTGTTAAGTGAACTACAGCAGTCACTATTCCTGGAAGGGGTATACTAGCATGGCCCATTTTCACTTGCCATTATTTGGTCACTCTGCCCTACAAATGTCTTCCAACTCTGCCAGATTGCAAGGTCAGTTCATGTGCACAGCTCTTGGAGGTCACACAGTGGCTTCACTATTGCTGTAGAATCAGGGTTATGTCTGGCACAATTCATAGCCTTCACTGTGTTCAGATACAACCATTCTTAGCAAGCTTTGGATGTATGCTTCAGTTCACTGTTGTGTTTCAAGCCGACACCCCTCCCCATCCACAGCCTTGTTGCAGATGCTTGACAAGTATGGGCCACATGAGTGTTATTTTGCAATGATCCAAATTCCAAACATCTGTACCAGCCTAGTTCCAGCTAATGAACAGCAAACCTAAAGGTGTACACTGGCACCAGCAAGCTAAATATTGGGGATGGTGGCCCTGAGGTGGGGTGAGGTTTTGCTTGTGCACCATATGTATCTTTATGAATACTGTCTGTGGGTTTGAGCCTTGGTCTCATGACACCATTGCATATTAAAACACATGCCTTTGGGAGACTTGATGTTATGCTTATGCTACCTGTAGAGAGCCCTGGATGATGTACCATGTGGGATAACTCTTCCATCTGATTACCCTAACCCATAGGCCACACTTATGCAGAATGCAGGCAATTGTTGACACAGGTACTGCACAGGCAGTACTTGCTAGACAGTCCTGCAAGTCCCTCAGTGTTGCTGCATGTTTCTGGGCAGCCTCCATGACCAGTTTGAAACATGTTTTGTCATCTGTTTTGGATGGGCATCTGTTTATTTTCTATATCAATGTTGTCCCATACTTCATACACACATACATGACTGTCTGCACTATTTGCCATGGTATATGCAATGGTGAGGTAAGGCTACTTTTCCTACTCCTGAGTGCTACCTTTTGGATATGGGATCCATTTCATATTTCGTAATATTTGTGCAAGCCATGGTTAACTCTGTTGCAGGTGAATGGGCAAATGTAATGGACATACTTCTTGGACAGCAGGCCATGACTTGGTGTGACATTGAGGCCCTGTACTTAATGGAAGGTGTGTACTCAAGAAGAGTGAATGCTGTCAGTACATCGCAAGCTGCTTCCACAATATCTTATTTGGAGTGTGTGTGCATATATGCTTCCAGTGTTTGTTAAGGTATGTATTCCCCATATTTATTGTCCTAACATAGGATTCCATATTACACATTCATTGCTCATGTTAGGATCACATTACAGGTTGTAAAAGGTGTATAATGTGGTATTGTGATTTTCCGTTGTTTATATCAGGAGCAGTTGCCATTGCAATAGTGGTATATAGACTGTTGTAGCCACTGTACAAGGGTAATGTTTCAGACATGTCCCTACTGTAGGCCATTTGTCCCACCATTATGTTCATTTCTGTCCACACATCTTGCACTGACAGGTTGTTAGGTATACTGCAGGACTCTTACATACCCTTCTGATATACCACCATGGTGACCACTGTGATGCAGTGAAGTTAACACCAACAATAAGTGAACATGTACAACATGCATTATGGGTAGGTGTGTTAAATGTGTGCATGGCAAATAGCATGGCCATAACATGGCCAGTGTATTAGCAAACCTCAACAAAACAACTCCATACTCACCAGCTACAGGCTGCTGCCCCAGTTGTATATCAGGGGGACCCAAATAGTTGTGAGACAGAAGTAATGTCAGTAGCCACACCTGTGGCATTGGTACAGGGTGGGAGCAACATTTCAGCACATCAACAGTACAAACCCACAATACTAGAGATTATGCATATCTGTTCATTATTACACTGCAGCAACAGATTAACTTATCTGACATAAGCTTGTAGATACTTTACAGATAAAAATGGATAAACAACAGCAGTCTAGTAATGTGCCTGGGGCCTTACCTGCATGGTCCTCATCCATTGTGTAGGTGGCACCCACCTCCACAATGCTGTCCTCAGCCTGCTGGCTTGGCTGGCAAGTAGGTGCCCCAAACCTGGCAAGGAGCTCCTCAGCCTGTGTCAGTGGGGGCTGGATGGCATGACCCCCATCTGTGGCTAGTTGGTCCCTCCTAACTCCAGAAGCACGCTGATGGGCTTGATGGATCAGATTGGTGCATCGATGCTGCACCTGCTCATAATTATGGTTGTGCAGGCCGACATCATTTACCTTGTGGATGAACTAGTTCCACAAGGCAGTCCTCTCCTGCAGATCTAGGTCCTGTTTCCGAAGAGGACGGCATGATGCATGATGACATACTGGACGACTGCATCATTTTCCAGGTTTGTGAATGCAGGCAGACATTACCGGGACATTGTACCTGGAAGACATAAATAGGGAAAAAAAAAGGTCACAGGACCTCATACAGTTATCCACGTGCACATCAACAGTGGATATTACTTGCAAATAATCCTGACTGTACCATAAAACTGTACTCTATCATGGCTTTGACATCTTGTAGTGCACTCCTGGCCCTGACCTGTCCAGTTCCCCCAATGTTGGACACTTAGTTACATAATCCACTATTCACCATTCATTTCTGTGTATTGGGATGACAATGGCCATCTTCCATGTGGATGGTGTGTGGATGGTGGCATGTGTGTGTTTGACTGTAGTGTGTAATGGAACTGTGAGAACATGCCTGTGTTCATGTAGGAAGCAAACTGTGATGTTCTCATGACCAATGGAGACTTGTTGTTGGTGCCATCAGTCGGCATTATGTCCATGCTCATCACTGACGCAGGCAGGAGTGTGGGTGATGTGCATATCCTCCTGTACTAATGTTGTGGAAAGGGTGCCATTGTTCCCACCTATCCTGTCTGATGCAGGTTGCCTGTATCCATGGCATGTGTGTATGAGGTGTGCATTACCCCCAGTACAGGTAGACATGTGTTACTGGCTCTAAGACTGAGTACATATGTGTAGACATGGTTGCAATTGGCCTTGGTGGTTTGGATATGTCTGATTTCTAGTCATAGTCAGCCTTACAGGAAGTCACCTGTGAACCTAGATGCTTGCTCAGATAGAGGTGCACTTGCTTCCAAGTTGTGGTCTACACCTATGTGTCCCTGTACAGCCACTATAGTAACCTATTATGTGCTTTGTGTCTTGGTGCTGTCCACCAAGGGGGATTACGCTATAGTTGGTAGAGGATGGTTGTATAGGTAAGGTACTGCTGATTCCATATAGCTGCAGTGGATATGAAGTGTACACCCCTCTGTTACAATGCATGGTACTTGTGCAACTGGAACATGACCCCACAAAAGCACATGTCAACACAATCCCCACCTGTGATGTGTCCTATAGCCTGCTCAATTCAATAGGGAACATAACAACCTGTCCAGTGAAAACATATGGGAATTTGTACGGTAAGCCAGTTGAATGTGTGTGCACACCCTTACAATGATATGTTGTGTAAACACCTGCTGAGATGATTACAGCATCTATTTGTCTTGGTTTGTACTCTTAACGTCATATCACATCTTCACTTGGCAATGGTTGCTCACCTTCCATGAAACAGCTTTGTTGCTTTTTTAATATAATTGTATAGGTTATGGGTCACATTTGATGTGAGAAATGTTTTGACATGACTTTCTGTGGGCTCATTGGCATACAGCACACAAACCTGGCATTCCAACAGGGGTGTGTACACTTTGATATCCAGTGTATATGGGTATTGATATAACTGTTAGTGGTAGGCATGGACAGTGGGTCATAAGACAGTTGTACACTTCTCTGATTACTACGTGATAAGCATGCCTACTTTAATACCCATATCAGTGTCATCACAATGCAACAATCAGTAGGAGTACACATTTTATTTTGTTGTATGCAGTGACAGTGATATTACACACATGTGCAACATGCACATCCTATTTTCTGGACTGCTTGTGACCCTTGTTATTACTTCTGTGCCTTTCAGCTGAACATACGCATACATACACATGCTCAGGGGATGCCTGGTACACACTTGTATTCTATGTCATTATGGCAGACTGTATTTACAGTCTCGCAGCTCAATTATATGTCTCAACCTTTTATTCCAGGACTTCTGGTCATTGGTCCACCTCACTGGGTGACAAAACAGAGAAGTCAATTTTGATAACGTATCAATATAGTTGCCATTTCACAACTATATGTGTAAGTGACTACAGATATCTGTCACAACTGTGAACTTTGTCCAGAAGAACATTGTACAGTTGAATGCTATTAATACAACATATCACATGCAATTTAACACACACATCTGCAACAGTGCTTTACTATGCTCATGCCCTATATAGGTATCCTAGATTTACAATACAAACTTTATAATACTCATATTCACAGGTATCATATGGATATGGGCAACATCCCATTAACTGGCCTAGCAGTGGCACAGACACGTTTGACAGACACTCTAGTGGTTGCCATATGTGATCTGTCTTTTCCCAGGGTGTGTCAGGCTCCTCAGCTGTGACCCAACCTATCCACCTCTTAGGGCATCACATGTGGACAAAGCCTAACATTAGGGGGATATATAGGGACAGATTGTAGATATGCCTATTACAAACCTCTGATGTTTGTGCATGATACATTTTGCATTACCATGACTGTTCTGAAGGTGGTGGGGTCTGAAACTCATGTGTCTCTCATGATTTCATTACTTCCACCTTCAGCTATTTGCCGGACTAATACAGATGTTTGGAGGAACAAAACAAACACTATGATGGCCAAATCTTGACATTCTGTGCAGATCTGCACAGTTGACAGGTATGGCCCACTGCAGACAGAGCCAGATGCTATGTCCATAGCATTTGTTTATCAGGACATCATTACAGCAAGTATTGATGGCACATATACATATTTCATAATCATCTATCCCATTATTACAGACCAAGTACTAGATTCAATTACATGCTTACATGTTTCACATACCTGGTTTATCTTCAAGTTCCTTCTGTCTTCTTGTTTCTTATTTCAAGGTTTTGTTTATGTTTTATTTTTTTGTTTGGTGTGTGTGTCTCTCTTTGCACTACTAGGATCGAGCTTGTTTGAATAGGTTGAAGTGTGGCTTTTGTAGGTGATGCTCATGTTCAGGTGATGTCCTCTGCACCAATTGCTGTTCCCCACTTGCTAATTGCATGCAAGCAGCTGTATAGTTCTTCCAACAGCCAATGTCATATCATTCCACTACTATAAATAACTACATCATGTGGGCAATGTCCCTTTACCTTTCCTGTATGGAAGACATCCTTCATTGTGTGTGGGCAGCAGTGTTACAGACAGCAGGTAGGAATACCTCTTACAACAGGACTTGTGGACACAGGCCAACTACATGTTATACAATGTATAAGGTTAAAAACCTAGGGACAGTGTATGAGTATTGCTGTTATATGCATTGAATACTTCTAGTTTTACAGGGTTTGTGTGTACATGCTAGTTTTGCATGGAATGCAGTCTGTCTGCATAGCTCTCAACTATGGGCCTATCCACATGATGGCCAGAGGACTGGCTGTTATGGTTTGTCTGTTCCTCACAGAGGTCTTGTCCCTGTATAGCCTGAAGGTCAGTATATAGAGAACACTGTTATATGCCCTTGTAAGACACTTTATTGGGGGGTATTAAATGTTTTTAACCTATGCTGTTACAACATGTGAGGAATATCAGTAATAAGAAACATTAAGGTATATGACTGTACACTGTCATGCTTTTCGCCATGGGAACAGTGGTGGGACAGAGCTTACTGTCTTGCACACAGTTCTGTTTGTCAGTGTGATAGTGATGTTTTAAGTTAAGCATTGTTATGTAATGGATACATTTACATTGTGACAACTTTGACTTTTCCCCCTAGGGGGTTGAGTACAGAGTGTAATTGGAGGCTGTTGAACTATATCTGCAATTAAGTGTTGATTGATTCTTATCTTCAAGGCAAGTGTGTTTTTTACTGTTGCACTACTTGAAGGCTTTAGCCTAGGCAGCAAAGTATGTTATGTTTTGCAGATTACTGTATCATATGCTTTAGTTGAGAGTTGCATTAATCAGTTATTATGTATTTCAAACACCTAAATGCTATAAGAAATGGCATAAACAACTGAAATAGTACACAAATAAACATTTATATGTATGCAAACTGTGTGTCGTGTCATGTCCTTTGCATTGCGTGTGGGTATGTTTCATGCAATAATTCTCATTTGTAGGCAAGAATCAGACACTGACCATCTGAAAAGGTGGCAACTGTAGGAATAATGGCTGTTTGATATACTGTGCACCCTCTATATATACTCTCTTTATATATATCTATAAGTCTTTATATATTTATATATGTATGTATGTAGGTATATAGGGATATATATATATATATATATATATATATATATATATATATATATATATGTGTGTGTGTGTGTGTATGTATATGTATCATTAGAATATTTTATGCTTTCACATTGTATATTCCCTATGGTAGACTGTTCTGCATGATATGTTAGAGAAATCATCCCAACATCTTACAGCTGAGATGGCTTAGTAGTAACTTGTTGTGGCTATGTTGTGCATGGTCCTGAATTCAAGATTAGCAAGTTTTGGTTATTTTGTTGCAAGGCAGAACAGTTCAGCTGCAGAGGAAGGGATAATGTCAATAATTACAAGAGGTCCCTATTTTGGGCCCCTTCACCCCCATTTATAGTGCCTTTGGTTAGAAGTTTTGTAGTGATAGATTCAGAGTGTGGATCCGATCTCAGAATGCACTATATATATATATATATATATATATATATATATATATATATATATATATATATATATATATATAGTTTTACTTCAGTATACCGAAATACTGAAATACCGAATGTTATATTATCAAAATTTCAGTATTCCGAAATACTGAAGTGCTGCAAAAAAAAAAAAAACAACAACAAACAACACATTTCTTCTGGTGCACCCCCACCCCCCTACTTAAATATACCAACTTCAAGATCATGCTACAGTGGAGGAAATGGAAATCTCCCATTCTGCACCATATGCGGAAGTGCAGAACAGGAAATTTGCCATGTCCCTACTATCGTGCAATCACATGGACAGTATAATTAAGTGAGAGGGTGCAGGAGGGCTTGCCCCCCTACAGAAACATTGTGTTTATTGTTTTTTTTTTCTTTTTTTTTTTGCAGCACTTCAGTATTTTAGAATACTGAAATTTCGATAATATGGTCTCGGCCATATAACATTCGGTATTTCAGTATTTCGGTACACTGAAGTAAAACTATATATATATATATATATATATATATATATATATATATATATATATATATATATAGACATGTATGTCGACATATATAGCTACATATGCATATATAAATACATTTTCCCTACTGTTGAATGACTGTGCTGCATGATATGTTTGAGAAAATATCACACATATCTACAGCTCAGATGGCTTAGTGGAAACTTGCTGTGGCTGTGGTGTGCAGGGTCCTGGGTTCGAGACTTGCAAGGGATGATTGTTTTGTTCCTGGGTAGAACAAGGGATGTTGGATACAGAGTGATTAAGGCACTTTTAAGCAGTTGTAAGTGGACACTAAAACCCCTAAGAGAGGGGTGAGGACAACAATAATGTGTTGTGAAGCCAGTTAGACCAGATTACATGTGTACACTGGACACGTGTGCAAAATGGACAGCTATGTATGGGGCAAAATTTTTTTTTTTGGGAACAGATTGCCTTTTTATTTTTAAGGTGAGAGTAGGATGGTGGGGAAGGATAGTAGGTATATTTGGGGAGGTAGGTTGGGTAGGAAGACAGACAAGACACCATACAGGGATGGTATATGACACATGTGGGGGGTAAACACCTTGGATGGGGAGAGGTGTTTGGAAATTGGAAGCCCATGAGCCCCCAAATGGAAACAGTGGGACTAAGGTCCCTACCCATGAGCAGTCACCACTGCACCTTCACAGCCTGAAGGTGGCTGTACTGGGGGCTGAGCAGGAGGGACAGGCTGACCTTCTAATTGCTCCACATGGCCCTGAAGCTGGCATAGCAGATCTCCAAACTTCTTTCGGAGCTCACTACACACCAAACCACGTACCTGGCTTCGAGTAACAGGATCCTATCCGCGTCCACTCTCGGGGGGGACAAGCCTCATCACCTGAGGTGGTTCCACCTGAAAGTGGTGCAGAACCAGTGGACAAGGAGATCCCAGAATGGGTCCCAGATGTGCTGTTGCCCGGTGCCCCGGTCACGTGAGGTGGGAGAGGTGGGTCGGCTGGGACCGGTCTTCCCAATCGTGCTCTGGTGTTACAGTTTTAGAACATATGTGGGTTAGTAATAGTCAACACAATCCAGGATTAGTTATAACAGCATGCATAGATATTCCCATTAACCCAAAACACCAGATTTGGAACAGTTGCATAGCAAACAGAACCCATGCATATATGGAACCACAGTGGCCATTACAATGGCATGCAGGTTACATTGATAGCAACAGGCCACCAATGATAGTGTTTCAACATCGAACATTAATAGAAACAGATTTCAATATTTGTTGAACAATAGGACATATATCCCAACAGTAGGTTTGGTGTAAAACATATCCATTGAGTTGTGTGTTTAGATTATTGTTGCAGATATGGTGTGGGGAGGAGATGTCAGTTAACTTGTATATCCTTGCAGTACTCACAACTTTAATGATAATTGCTCTAATCATTACTCTACATGTATTATTACAATATTCTATGGCCTTGGTTTGGGCAGTGTATGTTTGAACACAGTGTATACTTTAACTGTCTCATAGCTAAATTCTACTTTTCTTACCTGGTAGACCTGTGGAGGGTATGTTTGTTAACACTGCCTGACTGTTTCTACACATATTCCCAGATTCCTAGTTAAAATTATGCACATACCTCTCAACCTCTTAATGAATAACATCTGGACAATGCTTGACAAAATGGGGGTACAAATAGGGACATATTTTAAATATTGCTCTTATAAATTTTTAGACAGTTGCTAGAGTAATATGATTTCTTTTAATATACATTTTCTGAAGAACTTGAGGTCTGACACTCAAATGTATGTCATTATTTGGTAACTACAATCCTGCGATCATCCCAGCGATTTGCCAGGAAAAAAGAGGAACAGGCCAAATATATGAGCCAATTATCTGTACATTCTGTACAGTTGAGAGGTATGATTATGCATACAGCTTATACTGTAAAAGCACTTTTAAGCAGTTGTAAGTGGGATTTGTGTGGGTTTGCGCAGTGGTAAGTAATGCGAACTTCCAGTTAAATATATTTACAGACAGCCTTAAAAGTGCTTAATCTGTGCAGGCATTGCTCAGCACCATGCAAGCAGGCTTAATCCTGCTTACTACTGCTTAAAAGTGCTTACTCCCACTTACCCCCAAGCTAATTTCTTTAAAAAAAAAAGAAAAAAGGGGGGATAGGAAAGTGGTGAAAAAGGGGGCACGCAGAGGGAAAGACAATAGGGAAAGTAGCTAGGGATGTGCAGGACGAATGTAGGGAAGGTCCATAGCTGTCCATTTCTTCTACAGCAACACCTGTGCATATATACTGAATTTGGAGGTATATTTGGACACTCAAACCCCTGAGAGAGGGGTAAGGACAACAATAATGTGCCGTGAAGTCAGTTAGACCAGATTACATGTGTACAGTGGACACTTGTGCAAAAGGGACAGCTATGTATGGGGCGAAATTTTTTTTTGGGGAACAGATTGCCTTTTTTTTTAAGGTGAGAGTAGGATGTTGGGGAAGGATAGTAGGTATATTTGGGGAGGTAGGTTGGGTAGGAAGACAGACAAGACACCACACAGGGGTGGTATATGACACATGTGGAGGGTAAACACCTTGGACGGGGAGGGGTGTTTGGAAATCAGAAGCCCATGAGCCCCCAAATGGAAACAGTGTGACTAAGGTCCCAACCCATGAGCAGTCACCACTGCACCTTCACAGCCTGAAGGTGGCTGTACTGAGGGCTGAGCAGGAGGGGAAGGCTGACCCTCTAATTGCTCCACATGGCCCTCAAGCTGGCATAGCATCTCCAAACTTCTTTCGGTGCTCACTACACACCAAACCCCGGACCTGGCTTTGAGTGATAGGAGTCTGTTCACGCCCACTCCCGGGGGGGATGAGCCCCATCCCCTGAGGTGGTTCCACCCAAAAGTGGTGCAGGAGCAGCAGATGAAGAGGTTCCGGGGTGGGTCCCAGATGTGCTGTTGCCCAGTGCCACATTCACTTGAGGTGGGAGAGGTGGGCCCGCTGCGACCGGTTTTCCCAAATATGCTCTGGTGTTGCAGTTTTAGAACATATGTGGGTTAGTAATAGTCAGCACAATCCAGGATTAGTTATAACAGCATGCATAGATATTCCCATTAACCCAAAAACCAGATTTGGAACAGTTGCATAGCAAACAGAACACATGCATATATGGAACCACAGTGGCCATTACAATGGCATGCAGGTTACATTGATAGCAACAGGCCACCAATGATAGTATTTCAACATCGAACATTAATAGAAACAGATTTCAATATTTGTTGAACAATAGGACATATGTCCCAACAGTAGGTTTGGTGTAAAACATACCCATTGAGTTGTGTGTTTAGATTATTGTTGCAGATATGGTGGGGGGGGGAGATGTCAATTAACAACTTGTATATCCTTGCAGTACTCACAACTTTAATGGTCATTGCTCTAATCATTACTCTACAGGTATTATTACAATACCCTATGGCCTTGGTTTGGGCAGTGGTATGTTTGTACACAGTGCATACTTCAACTATCTTATAGCTAAATTCTACTTCTCTTACCTGGTAGACCTGTGGAGGGTATGTTTGTTAACAGTACCTGCCTGTTTCTACATATATTCCCAGATTCCTAGTTAAAATTATGCACATACCTCTCAATATTTTAATACACAAAATTTGGACACAGCTTGACAACATGGGGGTATAAATAGAGGCATTTTTTGAATATTGATCTTATAAACTTAGAAAGTTGCTAGAGTAACAGAATTTGTTTTAATATACATTTTCTGAAGGATTTGAAGTCTGATACTCAAATGCATGTCATTATTTAGTGACTGCAATTCCGAGATCATCCCAGTGATTTTCCAGGGAGAAAGAGGAACAGGCCAAAAATATGAGCCAATTATCTGGACATTCTGCAAAAATCTGTACAGTTGAGAGATATGATTGTGCATACAGCTTACTACCACTCCCAGGATTCGAGCCATGGCTGTGTGTGCTAGAAATACAACAATTTGTGTTTCATCAGAGTGAGCTATTTAGAAACTGCTGTCTGTTCCTCCAGTGTTTTCTGTCTAAGTCTCTCTTAGTTGTACAATCTGACCTTCTACTTACAACAGTCTTATACAGACATTCCTATTGATACTTTTTATGTAGCACAGTGTGGGTAACAGTGGTTAACACAAAATTACTATTCAGAGAATGCAGGACTATATGCCATACAATACCAGAGTAAACACAACTAGTCCAGGATTTAGAACTTTATTTCCAGGCAGTTACGGTTTTATTTAAATATCACCTATATGGGACTATTAATGACATATTGTCTGGTTTATTCAGTACAACCCATACACAGTTTTTATACTGCCAGGTGACTTTCTACTACTTTATATTTATCTGGTATGACTACTACAAGCAGGATTGTTACTTACCAGCCTCGAGATGCAACCTTTTCAATCTACTGGCATGAGCTTCCTGATTCACAGCCCACTCAACTGCAGCTGTAAAGGGAATAGAGAAATATTTAGGCATACCTATCCATCACATATACAGGCTGACTTTGGTAAGCAGTTATTGATATGAATACTTACACACTGCTGGGATATTACCCCTCTGCCTTGCTTCTTGAACCCACTCATCCAAGAGCTCCCTCTTCCTCCTCTTCAAGTCAGCAGTCTGAGGGATACCAGTGGCACTGGTGAGATAACGGGCGAGATGGTCCCAGGCTTCCTCTTTATATTGGGAGCCCTGGTACTGGCCCTGCAGCAGTCTCTCATCATGTTTTTTTACCAGGAGTCCTACTATGACCTTGGACTCCTGTATGCCCCAGTGCTGCACCCAGAAGTGGATGCCCTCACCAACACCTGCCATACTGCCTACAGTGGGAAGCTGCAACCAGTTATAAGCTGTATTCCCACCTGCGGTGTTTACATATGGCCGATTTCCTGCCCTTTGTCATGATTGGACAGTTTTGAATTTGCTGAGCTAAACTAAGCTACGAGCAGACCTGCTTAGCTAAGGTTGGCAGTGCTTAAAGGGCAGGTTCAGCACTACTTACCAATGGGCAAATCCACTTAGCTGGGTTACTCATTGCTTAGCAGTCATATTTACAAAATGCTTACACCTGGTAAGCAGAGCTGTGCAATGCTTAGCATTGTTTATTTTTTTATTTTATAGACTATCTGCTGTATGGGATTGAGTCATCACTGATTACATATTATAAATTTGTTTACTGTCCCTGACATCCCCCGATGTGCTTTGGTTACATTTACTCATGTGGGACTATTCTGCATGGGGCACTTGTGTTTATATGGGAGTTTCACAACTTTATTAAACTGACACCTCACATCTGGACCTACTACAGTACTCTGGTTAACAAATATATGTTATTTAAAAGCTAATTATAAAAAAAAATGTTTATGTACTGCTTTCACATGTAAAATGCAAATTGGTTGCAGTGGGGATCAAACTAGGAATGGCTGCTTGCAAAGTATGTGCTCTAACCACTACACTATTGCAATACTGCTTATGTTGGCTGTCTCTTGCTATTTAACATCTTGTGCTGCTTAAGCTGGACTAAGTGTAGCTAAGCAACGGGCACACCCGCACAGCTACTCAAACTTTATTGCATGTTTAAAAAAATCTATTTGTTGTGTTTTTTTTATTTATACCCTTCAGAATATCCATGCTAATACTGAACCTGTTATTCTATCAGCTTTCTGCTTTGTGGGACGATTGTCCCTTATGGCTTTGTCCACAGTCCATACTCTGACAGGTTGGGAGGTGTGCACTATGTGTTTATGCTACATCTGTTATTCTATCACCTTTTGGCTTGGTAAGGACAATTGTCCCTTGTGGCTTTGACCAGATTTCTTACTCTGATGGGTTGGGGATGTTATGAGCATTCTTGCTCATTTTAAATTGCCGAAAGGCAATTCTGAGTGCAGGGGGCGTGTGTATTATGACAGCTCTGCTCTCAGACACACCCCCTGCACTCGTACATGGAACTGTGTCCATTTTAGAGCACAGCACCATGCCTTCATACATATGCATGGCGTGCTGGCTTGCTGAACAGGAACGGCCCCTGCCATGTAGGAATAACTTATTCCTGCATGGCTGCTTGTTAAATCCAGGGGACTATGTGTACATTCTTTATGGTGACTGTGATACAGTGGGGTTAAGAAATTAACTTTTTCCCACTATATTGCAATCTCGGAGATGGCATATTTAATTTATGGGGGGGTGCTCCCCACATTGGGGGGGGTGCAGGGGGGCTTGCCCCCCTACAGAAATGTAGAGAAAAGTGTGTTTGTTAGTTTGGTGTCATTATATGTGGAGGGGATGTTATTTTATGTGATTTGTAGTGTTTGATGTTGTGATGCACATTTTAGATGTTATGAAATTCGATGTTATGGTTTCGATGTTATGATTTTAGATGTTATGGGTTTTAGATGTTTTGAAGGGGAACCATATATACATATTCATGGATCTACTAGTATTATTTGAACCACAGAAACATTGACATGGCTAATACTTGACACATCTACATTGCCATGATACTAAGCATGCTTGAAGGCTAATCCTAGGAACATGCAAAAGAAGAACAGTGTTTTTGCAGAGGGGCAAGCTTATCAGCACCCACCACACCTTCTGTTAATTATATAAAGCAACTCCAAGATCATACAATCCCTGAGAAACAGGCATATTCCCCTGTCCTAGTGACTGTTGATTTTGCACATCTGTTAACCATCTGTATATTGCCTATAAAACTAAGCAAAAATATAAGAGAGTGAAAGTTATGTGCCTTTCAAATATTTCGTAATTAACCATATTGTAAAAAGGAGAGATAGTGGGGAGAAGGATACAGGAAAGACAGAGGAGAGAGGAAAAAGATAAAGGGTTAATCTAGCATGGATGTCCCGGCATTAATTAATGAGGTGAATGAACATGGGTAATAGAATTATGGAGTTAAGTAATGCTTTGCAGAAAAAAGAATTTCAAGCAGTTTTTGTGTATAAGAATTTCTAGAGCTGATGTCAAAAATTAAGGAAGAAAGTTATGTCTCTTAGGTCAGCAGGGAGTAATAGGTTTAGCAAGGGCTAATTCCCACATATGAGTTGCCATTACTGAAAAGCTGTGGTTGGTGGACTGAAGTTTGGTGAGGGAGATGGACAGGGAGAAGGAGAGAGAGGATTGTGATCTAAGGCTGTAGGACAAGGTCATTTAGTGAGTCTGCAGGAGAAGAAATTAAATTAGTTTTGGTGTAAGAGTTTGTGGATTAGACAGGGTAGAAGAAGTGTACATCTTTTCACTTATGGAAAACCATTTTGCTTTAATTAGGACTGAACAGTTATGTTCTCTTTGGGAAGCTAATGTGATGAATCTATAGATTTCACTAAAAAGGGTTTACAAAGCTGAGTGTTTTTTGTTTTGTTTTGTTTTTTTGTTTTGTTTTTTTTTTTTTTTTTGAGGCTTTGGCAATAAGAGGGAAGCTATAGTCTACTTGTGTTAGGAGAACTCCATATCCAGTTGTTAGTCTACCTTCTGATGACAAGAGCAGTGATATGTTTGCCCCAGAAAAGTAGGGTAATAGTAATACCCATTTGCTTACCATGTAGGCCCACTGGACAAACAGTCCCTTTTCATGGCCAGCCTGGGAGCAATGCCTGGTTAAGTGATTTGCTCAAAGTTGCACAGTAGGCAAATAAGGGCTTAGGGAATCAAACCATGTACTAGAGGAACTACAATTCATAGTCTTAACTCTATGCACTAACTGACAGACTATTTATTTTGGATTTAATATTGGTAATGTGAAACTGAAAGTTCGGGGACTGGATGATTTGGATGACAAGCTACTTGAGATATGGTTTAGTTTCCAAGTGATCTTTTATGTTATGCCTTATTGTCCATTTCTGTGGAACGGCAGAAACTTTTTGTTTTGTGCCAAAAATTATGTTTTCAGTTTGTTTCCATGCTTAGAATGAGGTTATTGTGTGAGAGCCATACTATTAATGCATTTAGGTCTTTTTCAAGTTGTTTTTAATGGTGGAATGGAAGGGATGGAATCTGTAAATTACTATACTGTCTGCGTACATAAGGACTGGGGTTTGATATAGATGAGCTAGAGAGAGTTATAAGTGAGTATAACAGAGGTGAGAAATCCAGACACTGGCATGCTCCTTTTGCAAGATGGGCACACAGAGAAAATGAGTTCCGTTTGCGCTTTGAAATATCTATCTGTAAGGAATTTCTGGAACCAGTTGTGGTAGTCTTTACTTATGCCTAATCTAAGGAGGGATCTAAGGAGCAATAATTTACCAGATCAAATACTTTGGGAAGATACATAAAAACTATATTAGTAAGGTGGCCTTTGTCCATACTCTTTAGAATATCACCAGCTGATGTGCAAAGAGCAACCCTGGTGCTTCTATCAAATCAAAATTCACATTGGTGTGAAGAGAGCATGCCGTATTTTTGATGTATTTTATGAGTTGAGCAAAGGATTTCTCCTAGGATCAGAATAATAAAGATTGGCATTAAGTATTTTGCATCTTTAGGGTAAGTGATTTTTGTTAGGGGGGTTCACAATGGCTGTCTGTCATATCATGACCATAAGGTTATTTGTGATGAATAGGTTGTATAGGTTGAGGTGTGGTGGTACAATGTGTTCTTTACAGAGAGCAGTGAACCAAGGAAGTAGGTTATCTGAACCAGGAGGGACATCTAAAGGTGTTTGATCTAAAGCTTTTTGATATCCTTGGTGGTCATTTTTTTTAGCAGACCAGAGTATAGAGAGGTGGCATAGGAGGAGTAGGGGTAAGTTGTTGGGGAATTTGGGGATCACAGGGAAGGGAGAAGAATCCTTTTAGGAAATCATGTGCTAGTAGTGGGCCAGATAGCATGGTGATGATGACTGATATTTTGGGGTGTTTTTGTTGTGATCCTTCTGTAATACTATTAATGAGGTTCCATAATTGTTTTGAGTTGTTTCTGAGGGTGTGTTGGTGTTAAAACAAATGTTCTTATGCTTTAAATGTCCCTTTTAGATAGATCTCTAAGCTGTATAAATTGCTGACAGTTTTCTGAGGATGTAGTAACAAAATAATCACCACCAATTGCAGACTTCCAGATCCAAAGAACAAAGTCCAAGAACATGTAAAGCCAGTTGTGATTGTGTATATGCAACTTTAAGAATCTTTAGAACATGTGACTTTTTAATGAGATGTGATTAATAGGATGTTGTATATATAGTGAACTAGTTAGTTAACAAATTACATCTGATGAAGTGGGATATTTGCCTGCAAAAGCGCTTATGTGATTTTATGTGATTTTCTCTGCATTAAACAAGTTGTGATACTGGAATTCACAGCCTCATCTGGATCCTTTCTGGCTTTATAGTTTTCTGAGGATGACATTTGTTTCCAGGAGGACAAAGCTTTATCCCTAATTTTATAGACATATTTAAGTTCTGAAGACAACCATTTGTTTAAAATATTTATAAGGAGTCCTGTAACTTTGAAGACATGTTTGTCTTTTAAGTTAAAATAGTTTTTTGGTGAGTGATGTAGCTACAGTTTTAGGGTTACTTTCTGACAAAATGGAGTTCCAGGAAGTATTTTAGGTTGTTTAATAGTGTAATGGTGTTATGGGATTTGACCAGAAGATTAGTTTAGGTGGGGGATTAGTTTGCTTGTATTTAAAGTGAATGCAGTGGTGTAGTGGTCTCTGAAGAAAGGTGGAAGTTTGCTTATGTTATTGATTTTGATTGGGATGCTTGTGATTAAAATGTGAAGGAGATAAGATGTTGTCTAGTTAGTTGGTTGATCATTTGAGTGAATCCATTGGCAAATACCAAGTCACTTATCTATTGGTTTGACAAACAGAGAAGTTTTATGTCTAAGTTTCCAATTATTACTATGTCTTTGATCAATCTAGCAGACTGTAGACATTGCTGCAAAAGGTTTTGAATTTGATAGGATTGGTGGGTGGTGGTGGTGCTGCGGTAGCGTTGTCGCCTCACAGTTAGACATTGCACGTTCGATTCTCAGTTAGAGCATCTTCTGTGTGTCGACATGCGTGAATGGGCATTCCTTCGTTGAAGGTTGTGCATTAGACCTGGCAAGCCAGCACGTAAAAATCTACTGCCAATCATTAGCGGACCGGAGTTCCACTGTGGCAACCCCTAACCGGGAAAAGCCGAAAGACAGGTGGGTGCAGGGCAGGTGGCAGTAGTGATTAGAGCCAGAGAAGGGGATCTTTTGATGTGTTTTCTTCCTGCTAGCCATTTGAGGTTGTGGTCATTGTCTGAGTTATTTTTTACTTATTAGGCACAATTTTAGGTTGTGTTTGATTAGAAAAAATGATCCTTTGTCTATTCTGGACCCAGGATGAGGGCTGTAAAGGGAAGAGCATGAATGAAAATGGTGGCTTAAGTTACAGGTGGATGTCATGATCCATGATCCTCTTACAATAAGTATGTCTGAGTTTATGGAGTTTAGGAAGCTTTATATGTGTTCCAGTTTATAGAGAAGGCTACCAGCACTGATTAAGGCAATGTATAGGGTTGTATGGTTTATATGGAAATTAAGTGATTGCAATGATGTGGAGAGGTGAGGAGGACCTGGGTTAGGTTCAATGTAGAAGAAGAAATGCAGTTAGTGTAAGTCTTAAAGAGAATCTGAGGAGCTTTAATATTCTGTGTTGTATATGTGAAGGTGATTTGTTCATGAACGGGTATTTTATTAGGTAAGAGATAGGTGGGATTGAGGGTTTGTCTGGGTTGTTGTAGTGTGTATAAGAGAGTTGAAGGACTTGTTTAAAAGTGGTGTGTGTTTGAAGTGTAAATTGTTGATAGGTGTACTGAACTGGGTATGCTGTTTTGAGAGGGCAGAAGGACAGAAGTGTAGCTATTGGCATAGTTAGATACATTTTAAGAGATTTTAATGGAGAAAGAGTGTTGAAGTAGAAAATGATGATGTCAATGAGTAGGACAGAGAAAGGGAAAAAAAGAAAAATGGGAGAAAGGGGTGAATATACAAGTTAGTTAGAATGGGCAGTGTTATAGTAACACAAGCAGTTGTACAGGAAGAGAGTGTAGAGAAAGAGCTAAAAATGATTTGAGAGCAAAAGGAGAGAGTAGAAGGTGAGTAAGTACTAGAGAGCAACAAAGAGAGAGTAGAAGGTGAGTAAATACTAGAGAGCAACAAAGAGAGAGTAAAAGGTGAGTAAGTACTAGAGAGCAACAAAGAGAGAGTAGAAGGTGAGTAAATACTAGAGAGCAACAAAGAAAGAGTAGAAGGTGAGTAAGTACTAGAGAGCAACAAACAGAGAGTAGAAGGTGAGTAAATACTAGAGAGCAACAAAGAGAGAGTAAAAGGTGAGTAAGTACTAGAGAGCAACAAAGAGAGAGTAAAAGGTGAGTAAGTACTAGAGAGCAACAAAGAGAGAGTAGAAGGTGAGTAAATACTAGAGAGCAACAAAGAGAGAGTAAAAGATGAGTAAGTACTAGAGAGCAACAAAGAGAGAGTAGAAGGTGAGTAAATACTAGAGAGCAACAAAGAGAGAGTAGAAGGTGAGTAAGTACTAGAGAGCAACAAAGAGAGAGTAGAAGGTGAGTAAGTACTAGAGAGCAACAAAGAGAGAGTAGAAGGTGAGTAAGCACTAGGTGGTTAAATGTATCGTACAATAGATTTAGTGAAATCGCAGCTGTGCTTTGATAACAAAAAGATACAGAGGAATCGTTTAGTCTGAAGTCTTAGCAGAGCAGCATGGACAATCCATATACAGAAAGGTGAATATAGTTAGAGTTCTGAGTCAAAACAAATTTCAGCAGTATTGGTTGTGAAAGTTAGCTTTTGTAAGATCCTGGTAAGTATGAGTTGCTGGAGCTGATGTTACATAAGTTACAGAAAATAGTAGGTTTGTATGAGTTTGAGAGGGAGTGGACCAGGAGTTGATTATGGGAGTGCACATGGGAGTATAAGTGTGGTACATTGTAGAGTGGCTGAGCAGATGGGGGTGGAATAGGAGCAAAGCAGAAACACTTCCTGTGTCAGCAGGAGTCAATCAGTCAGAGCATGCCCAGAACAAAAACAGGCCAGCACTAGTGTGAAGAAGTAGATATGTGCTTAAAAGAAAACTGAACAAAGTGCAAATAAGCAACAGCTTATCATTTAGGCATGCGCCTGTTTGCAGAACTGATACTATAAATTTGAAATGTACAGTTACAAGGGAATCTGCAGTTCAGGATTCAAACAAATATGCAGTGGAAAGGGGGAAAGGGTGGCACAACCAGAACTTTCTGAGGTACAGACACTATAAACTGATTATAAATACAAAATGAATACAGTATTCCAGAAAGAATGAAGCAGAGGTAATATAATAACCAGGTAGGAGGGCCTATCCTATACTAGTGTAATATTGCCATAAAAGGGTAGGTTAGATGTCTTGTTTCAGTTATGTAACTAGTTGTTAACTGTTAACGATTCAATACAAATGAGCAAGGCAGCCTTGAGTACCCGTAGAAAGATACTGGTTCTCTGAGTAGGACAGTGGAGCACTGGCAGTAAATCAGTAAGTTTAATGTTGTAAAAATTGGCAACATAACAAAAATGATGTTAACAACTTCTTCACTCATCACAAAAACACTAGCAACTGGTAAACAAGACATTGCATTCTAGGATACAGTGCTTCTTAAAGTAACCATGCCATACATTACTTCTTAAAGAGGAAATGTTGAGATATGTATTCTCAGTATATCCAGGCACATAGCAATTATGCCTTTTTCATCACAATGGTAATGGCTGATTATCCAGCAGCTATTACAGCAGTGGTTTCTATACCAGTTGATAATGTGATGGATGGTTTGATAGTACCTTGTTGGTGTTGGACACTGTACTTCATGAGTTTCAGGCTGACTTGGCCATAGAGATAGAAGTTGATGGTCTAGAATTAGATATGTGTTTGAGATGAGGAGATCCAGTGTCCATTCTGATGGAGGCTCACACCATGATTCCTGTGTGCGTGCCTATGGTAGTGGTCTGTGGAGGCCAAGTAGATCAATTCTGGATGAGAGAAGCCACAGAGTAATGACCCTGATTTGCAGCACAATGTTTGTAATAAGTTTACTAACTGAAAACTGAAAAACAAAAGTTTTGGGAGTATTTCTTGGCACATCGTGAAGCACGTTTTTGGAACTTTGCATATGGCTGACATTGTCTAAATAATTTCCCCTGAACGTTTTGCTTAGGTGACAGGAACTCTAGGGTAAAAGAAAGGCTTCATTCAATGGCAGATATTTGCTTCTGTGGCACTGCCTTTGCCTTGCTGGCATGTTTTTGCTTGCCTGTGGATGAGGTTTTAGCCAGTGATACAGCACTTTACACATTTCTGATATCGCTGTTGGCTTGGCAGTAAGTAAAGTACTCAGATGCTACATTGTCATATTATATTTTAGTGATGAGGAATTAAACGATATGTTATATCTTTACAGTGTGTTTTTTCAGTCAGTTACCACATATTTTCTAAAGGGAAAAGGATACAGTGAACTTCTAGAAAACAACTGAGCCATAGTGAATTAAAAAAGATTAAATGAGAACAAATTATGAAATGTTATAGCGGGGACAGGACTACATTCTATACTGCATAATGACACTAAGACTTATGTGAGAGGCATTGCTTGCTTCTATTGATAATACTTGTTGATTCCACTAACAGGATAATGGTGGGGGTGAGGAATGCAATGGATTTTCAGAAGAAAAGAATAATGTTAACATAGTAGATCCACTACCCATGAGCAAGTAAGGTAAGGGAATGTGAAAATGTAATAATAATTTTCTGTTACTGTTGGAAGTGAAGGAGGATATTTCACTTTAGCCCTGAAAGAAAAAGATGTGGGCTTTATATACCAATTACGTATACTTATTGGATGTTTTGTAAATGTGGGATTTATATACCAGTTGCATATGTTTAGTGGATATTTTATAAATGTGGAATTTATATACCAGTTGCATATGTTTATTGGGCATTTTATAAATTTGGGATTTATATACCAGTTGCACATACACTAACAAACTGCAATTCCTGAATATCAGTGTCTACAGGATTGCAACTGGAAAACACAACAAAAATTGTTTCTCCCAACAATTAATCAGAGTAGGTTACACACATAAGCATTTGTTAAGTTTTCTCTTACATTGCTGTGTAATTAAGCAAGTCACCATTTTGGTCAGCCATAGGGCTCTTTTCTACTTGAGTGTTTGCCTCCTTCCCCTGTAACTAAAGTACACTGACTCTTACATTTGTCTCTGACCCTAATTTTTACAGGTATAATTTATACCTTTCTGGCTTTCTAACAATCAGACATAGATTCCTGTTGAAAGTTTTACTTACTTGTCTGACAGCTGAACAAGTAACCTTTGTAATAATGCTCAAAATTGTATACTGTTGGTCTGTCTTTCTTGCTAAACATAAGTAAAATTATAGTGGTGAGTGCAAGTAACATTACAGTGCTGAGTGCAGATTTTAGGCCCTTAAATTCAACTTACCTCTGGTGTGGTGTCAGTCAATCAAGATATTCCTCTAACCACTCATACTGCCTTCTCTCCCCCCCCCCCCCTACTCTTTCCTCATACAGGTTAAACTGCTACAACTTAGTACAGGCATCATTTTCAAATCTAGGTGCTTAGGATTTCCCTCTCTCTTCCCCCTTGGCTGACCTGGTGTGACTCAGTAAGTTTCTTCATTGTATGGATTCTTTTTTACTGTTTTTGTGTGTAACTGAATGACCTGATGCTAAATTCTGATTCTGCACAGACTGTTTTATTTTTGTTGCAGAAGCTCTGTAAGTAGCTAGTGACTTTACTGAATTTCTGTGGTAATATTTGTGTTTAAACTGAACCTGTACCTAGAGAAAGTGTATAATGAAAGCTACTACTTGCTGCATATATTTTTAATGTTTAAATTGCACACACACATTGAAGAAGTGCTTTTATTACCTGAATAACTTGTGCTAGCTTTACCTGAATTGCTTTTACTGACAATTTTCCAGTTGTACAATTGTGAACAATTGATTTAGTTTTGCTGGTATAGCTTTAAAATCTGACAAGTGTTTGTTTATTGCATTGCTCTCTTGCTAAGGTTTCTTAGCTATCGATCTTAATCCATTCTTAAGTGTGCTACTGTACCCCCCCCAAAAAAAACCTTTCTGAATGTACTATTATAAAATAACTGCCTGTTGCTGCCTTAATGCTTAACCTAGAATCTCTGCTTTTCTCTTTTCCTAGTTGAACTTCACATTTACCTACACTAACAAACTGCAGCTCCTGAATATCAGTGTCTACAGGATTGCAATTGGAAACACAACAAAAATTGTTTCTCCCAGCAATTAATCAGAGTAGGTTACACACATAACATTTGTTAAGTTTTCTCTTACAGTGCTGTATAATTAAGCAAGTCACCATTTTGGTCAGCCGTATGGCTCTTTTCTACTTGAGTGTTTACCTCCTTCCCCTGTAACTAAAGTACACTTACTCTTACATTTGTCTCTCTGACCCTAATTTTTACAGGTATAATTTATACCTTTCTGGCTTTCTAACACTCAGACATAGATTCCTGTTGAAAGTTTTACTTACTTGTTGACAGTTGAACAAGTAACCCTTGTAATAATCCTCAAAACTGTATACGTTGGTCTGTCTCTCTTGCTAAACATAAGTAAAATTAGAGTGCTGAGTGCAAGTGACATTACAGTGCTGAGTGCAGATTGTAGGCTCTTACATTCAACTTACCTCTGGTGTGGTGTCAGTCAATCAAGGTATTCCTCTAACCACTCCTACTGTCTCCCCCCCAGTACAGGTTAAACTGCTACAACTTAGTACAGGCATTGGTTCATCCCTGCTCTGCTTGCCCTCGCTTCGCTCAAGCTTGCTTTGCACCCCACCTTGCCCCCAAATCGCTCCCGCCCCTGGTGGTGCTACATTTATTGGTACTAGACCACACCCCACTTTTTTTAAACCAATCAGTAACAACTTGTCACTCAACAGCACCATCCTTGACCTGATACCACCAATCCTAAAACTCTATTCCTTTTGCCTAAGTTTCAAATCCCATTCAGTAGGTATGCTATCATCCAAAATAGTCTTATTAACTCTACTTCTACCCCTTTTACTCATCCCATATCTCCTAACTGCCTACGAATATCAGGATCACCCAGGTTTCCACTACCCTAAATTCCAAACATCCATCCCATCTACAACAGATAATAATGCACCCTTACTCACTCCCTTCATGCTTACCTCCTTAACCCCAAAATACTACCATCTTACTAGACCTAGTTACATTAGTCCTAAAACTAGACACTATTACAAAACTTTATTCAAAATCTTAAAAATCATACTCAAGATACACTACAACCTCACAAAGGATGGCGACATCCACCCAAACCCTGGTCCATCCCCACCTGTTGGCCCTAATCTCCCTACTATATCCCCTACCACCATAGCTCCAACAAATAGACCTCCTAGCTCGCTGCTGGCCTGCCATCTAAACATTAGGAGCATAAATAACAAAACTTAGCACCTGCATGCCCTCTTAGCTGTTCATTCCCCAGATATATTATGCCTAACAGAAACATGGCTAAAGCCTGCCACCAAGGGCCATGAGATTCTGCCACCAGGATATGGTATGTTTCGACAAGATTGTACAACCAGAAAGGGTGGTGGGGTAGCCATACTATACAAGGCTACCCTATCTGTCAGCATAGACACCCAACAACCACCCCAGTTCAATAATGCTGAAATTCTTATCTCAAAACTACAAATTAACAAAAACAAAAATGTAAACATTGTCTGTGTCTACATTCCCCCAGTGAGGAACACAGAAACCTTGGAAGACTTCTTATATTGGTTATCCAATAATCACCCCCAAGAAACAATTGTTCTTGGGAATTTCAACATTGACTGGAACACTTGCTCTTGTGAAACCCCCACAACCCACATAAACCTCTATGGATTTACTCAAATCATAACCTCCCCCACCAGGACAGGAAAATCCAATAACAAGGAAAGTATCCTAGACTGGATACTCATCAATACCCATCTTCAATCTTATAAATCAGGCACTTTGTCTGATGACCTAAGTAACCACTGTCTCACCTATGTAATCAAGCTCAATGTAGACTGCTCCTACCAACCCACCTATAGAACATTGAAAATCAACAAGAATTTTATTCTCACCAAGTTTCAAAATGAACTTAAGGCATGCAACTGGTCAGTACTAAAAAGTCTCCCTCTAGATGAAGCAGTAGCATAGTTTAACACCACATTCCTTGCTATTCTTAACTCCCATGCTCCCAGCCACTCTATTAGAACCAAAGTTAATATTGCACCATGACTTTCTAAAGATACCAAAACCAAAATTTCACTCAGAAACAAGGCATGGGCCACCTACCGAAAAACAAAAGCCCCACTTGATCAACTAAGATTCCGACAGCTAATGAATGACACCAAAAAAAATCCATAACCTTAGACAAAAAGAACTACTACTACCATCTACTGCAAAAACACCAAAACAAACCTCAAATGTTCTGGGCAGGAATAAACAAACTACTCCACCCAGGCCAAACCGCCACTCCACCCCCCTCAGCTTCACAACACAAATCCCCAGTAGACATCGTTAATAACTTCAACAGCTTCTTCACAGAGACTATCCAGTCTCTAGCCAGCCAACTCTCTCCCAATGGCTCTAATTCTAATGTAGCCACACCCAGTACCCAAACATACTTTACCTTCCAACCTGTTCCTACTCAACTTATTCATGCCCTACTTAAGAAACTAAGACCCACCACCATGGCTTCCCACCTCCTCCCAGCAGACTATCTGCAAAAGGCTGCTGACACCATAGCATACCCCATCTCTATCTTGATCAACAGAGCTATATCTGAAGCTACTGTGCCCTCTATATGGAAAATCCCCCATGTCATACCTCTCCGTAAAAGAGGCAGTCCCACTGAACTGTCAAACTTTAGACCCATAGCTATTCTGTCACGTCGAGCTAAAATTATGGAGAAGTGTGTACACATACAGCGCATGCACTACCTCACACAGAAAAAGCTGTTGTCCAACTTTCAGCATGGCTTTAAGCCACACCACAGTACTACTTCTGTCCTCCTCTCTTTCTCTAATGTCATTAACCACAACCACAATAATAGCAAACTATCCTCAGCACTCTTTCTAGATCTATTCAAGGCTTTTGACATGGTTGACCACAAAATGCTTATAAATACCTTGAAGGCCTTCTCCTTAAACAGCCATGCACTCCAATGGTTTCAATCCTACCTGCAGGGCAGGCAGCAGGTAGTCCTATGGCAGGACAAGCTATCATCTCGCCTGCTCACCTGCACATCACATTAGGTTTCCGCCGGGGCTCGATACTAGGACCCCTTCTTTTCTCCATCTTTATCAACAACCTTCATTCAGTCATCTCAGATGCTACTTGCATTAAATATGCGGATGACTCCACCTTGATTTGTTCTGACACCTCGCTAGCTACTTTATTCACATTAACCCAAATTACCTTCAATACAGTGGAAAAATGACTCTCCAATCAACATCTAATCCTAAACCCCAACAAAACTAAGTTGCTCCTCTTCTCCCCCACATGCAGGACCCCCCCCCCTTCTAGCCTTCAACATAACTGCTAACAATGGCACTATCATCTCCCCAGAAGCCCAAACTAAACTACTGGGTGTCATAGTTGATAACCTGAAGTTTGATGTGCATATCAATCAAACTATGAAAACCATTAATAAAAAACTTGGCTCTCTTTACAGAATCAAACCTTTCCTTAGCCCACTTGCTAGAAGTGCAATTGCCCGTTCCCATTTGCTATCAACTCTTGCCTCACCTCTGTTCTCCAACTTAAATAAAACAGATCTTAATAAACTATCATCCTGCTATAACCACATTGCCAGATTTGCTACTGGCACAGCCTACTGGACACACCACTGTCACAACCCAAATCGCCTAGAATGGCTTGAACTGCCAAGCCTACTGCAGTTCAACCAGCTAATAGTGGCACATAAAGTCCTTTACCAACCAGAAAATACACCTGCACTAAAAAATATTATCAACCCCTACACCAGCACCCGGCCACTGCGATCATCCACTAGACTCCTAGTTCAAACATACAAATCCAACTACTGAGCTGGGGACTCTGCCAACTCTGTTGGAAAAATATGGAACAGACTCCCAGATTACTTGACCCTAGAACCCTCACTAACTCCATTCAAAAACAAACTCAAGAAATACTACAAAACTAATTGGTTATGTCCTTGCACTAACCCCGACTAGTGACCTCTCTATTCCTTAGGTGCCTTGCCTTCAACTACTTCTAATGTTTTTCTACCACTCCATTTCAGGAAGGGTCAGTTGTATAACTGCTGCTCAGTGTGTCTTAAACCTGAATTCAATGTTATGTAGGTTTAACTTTGAAAATAATGCTATGTTTTGTAAAGTGTTTTATAATAAGTACTATATGTGCTAAATGCTGGTATTGCTTATGACTGTAATCTGCTTGAAACTAGCATTTACTAAATGTTCAATGTGTATTATTATCTTGGAGCTTTTCTCCCCAGGACTCTGCTGAAAATGGACATGTATCAAGTCAGACTATCCCGGCCAACAAATGTAAAATAAAATAAAATAAATAAATAAATAAATATGTTGGTTTAAATTTAAATGTGGGATTTATATACCAGTTACATATGTTTATTGGATATTTTATTAATGTGGGATTTATATATCAGTTACATATGTTTATTGGATGTTTTATAAATGTGGGATTGATATACCAGTCACATATGTTTATTAGATGTTTTATAAATGTGGGATTGATATACCAGTCACATATGTTTATTGGATGTTTTATAAATGTGGGATTTATATACCAGTTACATGTGTTTATTGGATGCTTTATAAATGTGGGATTTATATACCAGTTGCATATATTTACTGGATGTTTTATAAATGTAGGATTTATATACCAGTTACATATGTTTACTAGATGTTTTATAAATGTGGGATTTATATACCAGTTACATGTGTTTATTGGATGCTTTGTAAATGTGGGATTTATATACCAGTTTCATATGCTTACTAGATGTTTTATTAATGTGGGATTTATATATCAGTTACATGTGTTTATTGGATATTTTATAAATATGGGGTGTATATACCAGTTACATGTGTTTATTGGATGTTTTAGAAATGTGGGATTTATATACCGGTTGCATATGCTTACTAGATGTTTTATTAATGTGGGATTTATATATCAGTTACATATGTTTATTGGATGTTTTATAAGATAGATTTAACTCATTCAAGACTATAACACCTATAAATTTCTAGTTGACATCCATAGCTCCTTATGGTAGCTAGACCTTTTGGGGTCTGTCTTCTTTAATTAATCAGCTTATTATCTAATAATAGGCAGCGTCAGAAAGGGCATGAAGTTATCAGAAAATTACAATAAGATTGTTAGCCAAGGATGTGCCACACTAGAAAAGGTAATCTCTCTTTGTCACTTGCTATTCATATTTTCATACTTCTGTTCATATTTTCTTAACTGAGAGCCCTCTGTGTTACTGAGGCACATGGTGTGATATGCCATGGTGGGAGACAGACACATTCATTGTTAATATCCATTTATATCACACTATACCTGAGATATTGCAAGTTGTTTGTTAGTAGTTACGAAAATAAACAATATTTCCATATGTAGTTAATTCTTCAAAAAACAAGCAACTCTTCACACTGTTGCATGGCATCAGGTGAGACCTTAGATGTAATTGAAGTACGCTAACTTTGATGTTTGCACTGTAAGCTGCATATCTTGGGAGATATTCAGTGTTGTTTATTTTGCTAATTATACAATTAAGCATGTTTCATATTTCTGTAAATGGTTCAATAAACATGCACTCAGAGAGAAATTGCTGTCATGTGGAAGCTTATGGCTATTTAACATGTATATATAGGTTGTACAGTTTCCAAGATATGAAAATTGTTTAGGAAAGTGTAGCAAAGAATATAATTTGCAGTCTGCGTGAATTATCATATAGTACAGTATTTATGGAAAGACTATGAATGGACTGACTATTATCACTGCAAAGCATACTTCTTACTAACAATGTTGCTATTTGAGCAATTTTAATAGCTTTTACTTGTCAAAAATATTTACATCTATCTATTTTATGCTTTTTAAGTTTATTTTACAGAAAATGCCCTGAAATACAAGATGCATGTAGGCTGCTAGAGGTGTGACATTCCATACCACATAGGTGTTAATGAGTTAAAGCACTTATTAAAAAAAATGGATGGATAAAATAGCTTAAGATAAGTATGTAGAACATGATCTATTGAGAAAGCTGCAGTCATCATTCAACACAAACGGTAGTGGGGGTGGGCATCTGAGGATGACGGGGAAAACTAAGGAAACATTAGAACAATATGGAAATAATAGGCTTTTGCAGCTAAAAATCAGTCTTTTATATAAAGGGAAGAAAGTATGAGATAAACACAGGATTCTTGAAAAGATGCTTCTCAGGCTGTGAAAATAAGGGGTGACACATGGAACTTAGGAAGAGTCAATACTGGAAAGATGAAAATTTTCACTGAGTGGTTTACATAATTTGGAAAGGGAGGAAGGAATATGAACATTAGTGAGATGAAAGTAGCGGCTGCTGTTTGTAAGGGTTCTAATAATATGACTCCTAGCTTGGATGGCTTGTTCTGCAAAGTTGGTAAATTTATTCTGGAATACATTAAGGATAAATTAGTGGAAATGTTAAATGATGTGGTTAGGAGAGGAGACAGTCAGTTTAAGAAAAGCATTATTATTTTGTAGGGAAACATCTATTGAAAATAGGTGACTGGAGACTTGTTGCCCTTCTGACTGTTGACTATTACATTTTGATGCCAATTATCAAAACTAGATTTGAAGGTTTACTACCCAGTACTACCCAGTACTATCTGTAACTATCAGAAGTGTGTATGTGTAAATTTCTGAGAAAAAAAATAAGTGTGTGTGTATGTATGTATGTATGTGGGGAGGGGGGGGTACTTTTTATGCCAAAGGGCTATTCTGGGATGTGCTTGTTAAGGATAAGTGAGGTATGGTGTATGATTATATAATTATATTAGATCAGTTGAATTATTTTGATAAAGTGGCCACTGAAAATTTGTGGACTATGCTAGTTGACATGGTTGGTCAATAAGGCTGTTCCAAAGCAACAGGAGGTTATATTATTAGGTAAAAGTCAGAGTGGTCATTAATGGGTATGTATAGGGTACCACATCAGTAAAGTACAGGCATGTGCCAGGGACGTCATCTAAATCTACTCCCACATATTAGATATGCAAATTAATTTTTTGAGAGTTTTAGGTATACCACTGGTAACTCATGATAGAATATGCAGTGTCCAGACTTATTTCTTAATGGTAGCTTGTAAAGATGATGTGTGCACTTTTAATAGAGATAAGGAGATGATTATTATTACCTGGTGTGTTTGCGAGCATTATGAAGTCAGGGTAAATTAACACAAAATTGACAGAAAGCATTAAGAGTCTGTTTTTTTTTTTCAGTGAGACAGCAGAATTACAGTATCACTGAAGTAGTTTCACTCAGGGTTTAAAAGGCATTTTAGGGATAAAGTTTGGAAATGCTGGTTTTGAAAGGATTAATCTGTGTTTTCTACTTGAACAACCAGAACTTGTTTACAAATCGAATTAGCAATACAAAGCAGGCATTATAAGGGAAAATTCTTTCACTATATAAATTATTTTACAGAGGGCCGGATTCACGATTGCTTGCACGGAGTCTAAGAGTAGAGTAAGACTCCATGCAGCCATCATGTCCGACGAGCGATCCAGGAACAGCCTGCAGGGGCGTGCAAGAGAGCTCCTAAAACGGCTCCTACATGGACAGGGCCGGGTCATGCAAATTACCTCAATTGCAGCCGAAAGGCATGCAAATGAGGTAGATTTGCAATATAGGAAACCCGAACCTGTCTGAGTAAGAGCAGTGTAATTTGCAGAAATGTACTCAGTTGACGACTGAGTACCGTTCTGCAAATAGCAAAACGAGCAGTGACAGCTCCAAATAAAGGTTGCATCCAGTAGTGGAAGCATGCCAATGGCCAAATATATGGCCATTGGCAATGTTTCCCGATGCAATATGAAAATAAAAACAATTATTTTTTTTTCTCCGATTTCCGATGTTTAAGCATAGCGCAGCGCCGCACAAATGGGCTGCACTCTAAAAACCAGAAAAATCAAAATTTAAACCCAAAAATGAGGATTTTATTTAAATTTTTAATTTAAAATTCAAGGGAATGGCAGGCTGAAGACAACATGGCCACCGAGTAGAGGTTGCTAAGGGGGGAAGCACAGTCTAAGAGATGTAACCAAGCATTAGTAGGCAATCCTATGCAAAGGAGGGTTAGGATAGTGAATCGCAGGTTTACATAGCAAATGAGCACAGTCAGTGGAGTGTAGGAGTAGGATAAGGGGAGTAACAGAGTAGAAGATAGGTGACATCATGAGTGGGGTATGTATGAAAGAAGGGAAGCTCATTGGAGCAGAGTGGCATATGTCAGCTGTCATTTACACATCATTGAAAGAGGTGTGTCAACAGGTAGGCTAGGTAAAGGCAAGAAATGGAAAGTGTATGCCATGAATAACACCAAAGTTTCTTGCTGAGTGGATATGCGTGCGTGTGCGCGCCTGTAAACCCGAGTAAGACAGTGTGCGTGAGTGTACGCGTTTAAGCCGGAGTAAGCATGTATAAGGCAGTTTAAAGTGTTGTAAGAGCGTTTGCGCTGGTATGCGTGCGTTTTAACCTGAATAAGCAAGTTGTAGTCCGTGTAAGCATGTGTGCGCATGTGTGAGCTGCTGTGAGTGTGTTTACGCTTGTGTGCGTGGCGCTGCCCCCCGAGGAAACTGAAAGGAAATAGGAAGCACAACAAATAGTAGGAAGCTACCAGGGAGTACAAGCAGAGCTAGCAGGTGAAAACAATCAGAATCAGGCAATTACACAGGCAGTACACTAGCCAAGACCAGCCTAGCACTTAAAACTCTGCAAACAACAGTCCATTATGTTTCTCACAAGAGACACTGCAGTAAGCTAATAGAAGTGAAAACTGAAAAAGCTTTACTGAGACAAAGAAATGTTAGAGGCTGCCATTGCTGTTATAAGGTGACATATGCAACATGCTGAGGGTGGTGACAATGGAAATGCTGAGGGACAACCCACAGTGAGGAGACGGAGAAGAGTGTACAGGCCCAGGGTAACCTACCAGGGGCTACATGAGCCTGAGATAGTGGAGAGCTATAGAGTGGACAGAGACCTCCTGCAGCAAATTGTTGAGCTGTGCAGGCCACGTCTCACACACAGAACCAACAGAGGGGAACCCATCCCAGTGGAAACCAAGGTATGTGTTGGCCTAAGAATATTAGCAACAGGTACCTTCCTGGTGATATGATGGGTATATCACAGGCATCAGCATCCAGGGTACTGCACCAGTTCCTGGATGCCATGTCAGCACATGTTGGTGATCATGTATATTTCCCCAATCCCGTGAGGTATTGGCCAGCAATATGCATCTCTTCCAGCAAATAGCAGAATACCCTGAGGTAGTGGGTGCAATAGACTGCACGCACATATGCATCAAAGCACCAGCTGGCAAGTGGGGTAGGGTCTACATCAACCACAAGGGCTTCCCCTCCATCAACTGCCAGGTCGTGTGTGATGCCCAGGGCATAATACTGAATGTGTGTGCTGGCTGCCCTGGAAGCTACCATGATTCCCATATCTGGCATCTGACGCAGCTGTACCAGACATTTGCCAATGGGGACATCCCACATGGTCACCTTGTGGGGGATGCTGGCTATGCACTGGAGCCATGGCTGATGACACCCATCAGAAACGAACACACACCTGAACAGGAACGCCATAATGAGGCACACGCACAAACACAAAATGTAATTGAGCATGTGTTTGGGCTGCTCAAGTCACGGTTACGGTGTCTGGACACATCTGGTGGAGCCTTGCAGTACTCACCAACTACATGTACCCAAATTGTCATGGCATGTGCTATGCTACATAATATGATCCTGCGAAAACAGCTGCAGCAGGACCAGCATAGGCCTGGGCCAAACAGCCCCCCGCCATTGCCAATGTCATCACAGGCAGAGCGTGACTCAGAGGAGGAACAACCTGAGCCTGCCCCAGTAGGCAGAAGGAGGCTTGCCCAGTATGTTTTGGCCTTGGCAAAGAGGCAACGCATAGCACATACACTGGCTCAGTAGGAACTCCAGAAATGGTACCTCTCTCTCTGACTCGCACATATAGTAAAAGGGATGCCTAAGTTGACACTACCTGCTTTCAAACATGTACAGGGAGTGTAGTATGTGAGTCTGACATAGGCATCCCTGCAGCACCACCTGAGGCATGATTGCCATATGTTAAGCAATTTAAGGCAGTGCTAAACAGCATTTACCACCATGTAGTATATGCAAACAGAATCGCACACACCAACTAGTACAGCTGTGGTCAATGTCGAGTAATATTAGGCAATGTCCAGCAAAGTTGGTGAATATACAGCAATGTCGGACAAGCCTGGTCTAAGTAGGGCATAGCTGAACAAAAGCCAACATGCTCATATTTGCTTAACTGGCCCTTAAGCAGTCTGGTCTGCTCAGTATGAAAATATAAAGCAGTGATGGACCTCGAACCCAGGATACTGTGCACTATAGTAAAGTACTGAACCACTAAACCATGACAGTATTGCAGTGGTCAGCCAGTATGAAGGAATGTTGATAAGTCTATGCAAAGTATCTCATGGAAACCCTGCAGGTACAGCATAATCCCTGTTGAGTTATGACACAAAGGTGAGTCCTGCAGTAAGAACAGAACTTGACTTCCAACACACACAGTATAAATGTTAATATTGGTCATGTTCACACACATCCACAAATGTAGTGGACTTCAGATCGCAACATACTGAAAGGTCACACTGGGCATGCTCACACACTTGAGAAAATGAGACAGATGTCCGGCAACAAAACATGGAAAGCCTGAACTGGGCATGCTCACACACTTAGGCCATGTCTGAGTACAGCAGTGGGCCACACATATCTGGCAGTTGCATGTGTTAACCCAGGAACCACTTACTATCCAGCAATCTGCCCTGTGCACACAGTTACATGACAACAGACACATATATAATATAGTGGAACCCTGTCATGATCAAACATGTTCTGCAGATATCTAAGTTGTTCATAGAAACTGGGAAAGCAAAGACGATAAAGACCTGCAAACACTATGAGAAATAAATATTCTGCATCCCGAACATAAGCATAGGTTCAAAGGTCGATGCTAGGCTATCTGCCCTAGGGCATGTACAAGCCTAGCCAGAGTGTGTTTGGCTTTTGCAACCCTGTCAGATTACTACACTGTGCCAGTGAATAGTAGGTCATACAAGATATCCCATGTACATTTAGGCTAGTGTGCCTCTGTCTAGCCGGGACACAGAAGATATCCCAGGGGTAAACGTACGATCACCCATATAGCCATCAAGATGTCCCCTGTAGGTGATCAGTGGGTGGCTCTGCCTATGTGAAACTGTGATCACAATCCGGAGTGAGTGGAGGCCCTGGGGTAAGAATCTGTCCCTCCAGCATGTCCTATTAACATCTGTGCTGTGGTATATGTCCCTCGAGTGTGTAGCTACAAGGGAGTCGGATATCCTGAGGTGGAGCATGTCCAGTAATTCTGGGTTGGGTATTACTGTAAACAACAGGCACACATCATATCCGAGTAGGTGGTAGGCGAATGAGTAGAGCTGGAGTTACTGTATCCGAACTGTGTATGTCATCCATGTGAGTCCCTACATCTGCTTGGTGAGGAACTTCTGAGGCCAGTACAGTTGCTGCACGTGTTGGGTAAGGTACACCCCAAAGGTGGCATTGTAACCAAGCATGGTTGTGATGAGTATAGGGGCACAATGACCTCACTCGATCTAGATGTGAAACCATATGGGATAAGGTGGCTTATATAGAAGGTCTGTCCAATCACTTTGGCAACGTGAATGTCAAAGGCGACAGTACAAACAAGTCATGTCCCCAATCACCTAACAACTCCTACCGTATGTAATGGAGTACTACCTATGTGGTAATGTGTGGGCATGTTGTATTCCCAAAGGGGATGACTATGCAACTAATGGCATTTAGCTGTAGGCCATGGCTCAGGCACCAGTCATCCATCTCTGTGAGACCCTGTTGGAGTATGCATGTGGCAGCTGGAGAGTTGATTATGGCACACAGTTTTCAGTCAAGTGCGAACAAGGTCAGCCATATTCCCCCTGTGGTAGCCTGTACGTCAGACAAATATATACTGAACAAGAGAGGTCCCAGGACCAAGCCGTGTGGGATGCCACGTATAACTGGTGTATAGTCAGACATGGCACCTGCAATTCTGACCATGTGTGTGCTATCCCTGATCCAGGTAGCAATCCATCATGTGAGATATGTGTCCATATCGATGCTGGTGGGCCTATGCATAATGGCCCAGTGGGTTATTGTGTGGAAGGGTTTTGCAAGGTTCAGGTAAGCTGCATGTACAACTGTCCCTATGTCGATGGACCTGTTAACTGTCTAAAGAATACAAACATGTTCAAGAGGCAAGATCTGCCCACAACAATGCTGAAATGTGTACGACACAGTGTCTGTAGGTTCCCGATGTCTATGTGTAAGAGTGCCATGACAATATGCTCCATAGCTTTGTAGAACAGGCTAGGTAGGCTTATAGGGCAATATTGTCTATGGTCTGTGATGGCACCAACTCTGTGGAGTGGGACCACTGTCGCTGTATGCCATTCCGTGGGTATATATCCTGTAGTAACTCCGATATTGCACAGTGATGTAATGTGAGGGTCACGTCTGTCATGAAGCTTGTGTAAGATGCAGGCCGGGACACCATCTGGTCCCATTGATGCTGTAATGTATGCTTTGGGGAGGGCAGCACTCACCTGTTACTGTGTGATGTCAGGGAGGTTACACTCTGTTGGGATGGATAGTTGCTCCCTAGGGGGGATGGGGGGGGAGACATCTGCACTGAACCTGTTTGCCAGGATGTTGGCTATGCCAGTGGGTTCAGGGTAAGTTTAGTTAGTATGCAGTAACTCACAGCATATCAGTGAGTGTCCACCCAGGTTCCTGACATAACTGAAGAAGGCCTTGTGATAGTCCTACATGTCTGGTGCAATTGTCCGTGAGAAGCAGCTCTTAGATAAGTACATGAGTGATCGTAGCTGTCTGCTAGTACAGATCACAGATGCTTTCCCCATCTGTGATTGTGCTCTATCATGTAGTAGCTTCATCCTGACGTAATACAGCTTATTAATGGCTGGGGTCTACCAGACAGGTCCCCTGCCATTGGAGGTGTGAGTCCTGTTGTTATTTGGGATAGCACAATCCATGCAGTCCACTAGGTGTCCATAGAATGTGTATGTAAAGGATTCAGCAGTCGGAGCCATATTTGCCACTGTCTCAGGGTCTCTGAAGGATACCACCTTGCTTTGGTGAAGTGGCAAGGTGGTATCCTTCAGAGACCCTGAGACAGTGGCAAATACAGCTCTGACTGCTGAATCCTTTGCATACACATTCTATGGACACCTAGTGGACTGCATGGATTGTCTTTTGAGCCCTGCTCAACAAATGCACTATGGTGGTAGCAAGAGCCTTAGCCAGCATTCGAAGGTCCAAAGGTGACAGGTGCAAGCTGTGCATAGTAAAGCTATGTGGCATGTCGAGCATGTCACCACAGGCTGACAGATACTGCATCCCCTATGAATGACACCAATTAGTTAGCCAACTGTTAAATGTGATATGTTTGTCTGTATACTGTGACATCATACTTGGTGGGTGTAAGATGCTAGACAAGGTCAGGGTCATACTGGCCTGGGCTACATGATCACAGTGTTCCTTCATGTACCATGTCATGTGGTCCAGGGAGTAATGTCTGAGGTTTTACACACCAGCATGGACAATGATGGTGCCAGTCCTATACTTGCTTTGGAGTGACCTGACTGCATGTGTTATGTGGCAGATCCTGGCACCCGACAGACAGCACAAAGGGACTATTCCCATGTATGGGCTGGTGAGTGGTAAGTCAGTGTGTCTGACAATAAGTGTCGCCTATCACAAGTGTATTAGGTGTGTTGTGTAGCCCGAAGGGCAGTGACTGTGTGGCACACTGACATTGTGAACTATGTGAGATGTGGGTATTGTAGTGGGGTAGCAGTTGTGTGTGTGCCTGCTGTGGAGGTCTCTGCTGCTTAGGCAGAGTTCATTTACAGCATCCGAGTATGTGTATGTGTGATAATGTGGTTTGAGTGCTGTTGCCAGAGGATATGTGAGACTGATATGTGGTGTGTGTGGTTACCTTCACCACCTGATAGACTGTGCCAGTCATGGGTTGAGAGAGTTCAGCACCCTGTATGTCTCTATAGGTGCATCTCACACATATATCTGAGTTTGTCGGGAGGAGGAGAGTGTTGTCTGTGTACATGAGGCAGATGTGAGATTGTGTCTACATCACAATATTCACCAGCTGGACTGGAGAGTATACACAAAGCCGACCCCTGGACATGCCGGGATATCATGATGACATACTCTGTAGCCAGATCAGAAAGGATCAGTACAGTGTTAAGTGTGTAAAAGAGTATAACAGGGATTAGTGCTCAGGTTCGTTGGTGTTCTGTAAAGAGTAGCTGATAAGGAGTCCAGACTGAATCATGACACCTCCAACAGCTATGTCATATATAGCAATGTACACACATATATGTCATGAGTCAGGGCCAACTGTACCTGACTGACAATGCCGACATCCTGACAGACAGGCCTATATATACATACCCACCTCCCACTGACGATAGTCCATATCATCATACCAGGAGATATCACATGTAGAATGGATGAACAGCTACCCCCAATGCCAAATGCATGGCATCAAGTGGACTACATTGATTCCCAATATGTGTCATGCATAAACTACAGAAGAAACAGATCCTGCACCTGAACAGTCAGCTGAGCCTCCCCCCCTGCACAGGATGTGGAACCGTTGAATGTGTTACAGCAACATATGGCACTCCACACAAGTGTTGGTGCACAAATGCACCATGGGAAGTATAGTCCAGTACCCCTATGAAGTCTGATCTGCAAGGCCATGGAGTCCATCATGGTTGAAGTCATAAACTGAGCTACTGGAAGCTGACATACACACAACCTTACTAACTGTGGTATATCTGGAGCATTTCTCCCCGGGCCTCCGCTGAAAACAGGCTCTGTGGAACCTAGTCGGACATTCCCGGTCAACAAATGTTAAATAAAATAAAATAAATAAAATGTTCATGTGCGGATCATGGTTCCCAAACATGCTAGACTGTTTGCAAGGCAGCCACCCAGGACATACATCACTGAATACAGCTACACATGTCTCACATACACTTTGAATAGCCCTTTATCAACATCCCAGACACATGTAGTACCCACAAAACCAACAAGCTGTGCATAAATATGTGTTGACATATGAAGGAATGTCAATGTGTCCACAGATAGATCACACAAGGTAAGGATTATGAGTTCCTGTTCAAGCTGTTGACACCTGACGACCCACATGGACCATTCCTGGAATGGCATAAAACAAAGTGTACACACATTACCATGTCCAGTCTGATGATGTTACCATCCTAGAAATACAGCAGGAGAAGGGAAACCACCCAGTAAAGCAAATAGCATGCCGTGGTAATGCGTCTCTCTAGTATCATAACATAGTTAGGTAGGGGTTTGAATCCTGCAAACACTGATTGTGTGTGTGCGTATGTGTGCAATTGTCTTTGAAACGAGTGCCCTTTTTGGAGACTGGGAAAACACACTAAAAGATGTACATTCCTCTTTGGAAAGACTGATGATGTCACCACCCTATGAATACAGCAGGAGAAGGGAAACCACCCAGTAAAGCAAATAGCGCGCCGTGCTAATGCGTCTCTCACTAGTATCATAACATAGTTAGGTAGGGGTTTGAATCTTGCAAATGCTGACTGCGTTTGTGTCACTGTTGGTCAATGCAGTGTGAGTTTTGCTTTTACTATGGTATGACATATTATGATTACAACAGTTCAGGTATCTGCGTGGCAAATATATATGTGTACATGTCCCCTCAATCAGTACATAGGTATGAAGCCTGCATACTACATGAATTCATTTGTTGCCATTGACAGGTTGTGCCGCTGCTTCTCAGATCGTAGGTCACATATGTATGTATGTGACAGGGCCGTCCACTGTCGTGATCCGTGGCCAAGGTCATCTGTGCCACACACACCCATGACAGTTACTTAAGAGTAGTGTGAGTGAGGGTATATGCCTGGGGTATATGTCAGACATGTTCATACACAACAATGACTGCCAATAATGGGCAGTCCTTATAGGTGTACAACTGCCTTGTAGATATGCATCCAGGTCTCTAATGTCTCATGTGATACACCTTGGGACTCCACAATACCTATGGATATGTGGATACCAAGGGACACATGACATAACATGAGGCCGTATGTACACATTGGTACCCAACATACATGTTGAGGGCTACCACCTATGTGGTACTGATGGGACAGTAAGTATAGTACATGTGGATGACTATGCCATAGTAGGCTTACTGCTATACAGCATGTATCAGATGACAGGTATCTGTCTGTATGATACTCTTGTGTAGGATATGCGTTCCATCCAGGGAATGGATTGTAGGCCAATGCATGCATTTTCAGAGTTTGGATGGACACATCCCTAGTGTGTTTGCATGTACCTAAGGGGGCTATATGCCAAACAGGTGTGGTCACAGGAATGGGTGGCGGTCATTACCACTGGTTATTGTTATAGTGTAGCACCAGAAGGATCCAACTGTTACTGAGTTCCCTACGACTGTGTGTCATTTGTCAGGACATCATCCAATGCTTGCTTATAGTCATGCTGTTGAGGTTGTGTATACTACCAGACTGCAAATCATTGACAGATACTAACAGTATCACCCACAGCATAGTGTCAACCCATGTCATACACACATGTCTACCCATGTTTGTACATAACTGTAGTAGAATGCATATTGGCCATTGAAAGATAGCATGAGATGTTAACAATGTGTACAACAGGGTATGCCACACGTCCCATGTGTCCACTATGCATGTACATGCAGACAGTGCACACCCACCATGTTCACAGATGTACACTTGCTAATCTGTACTGCACACATCACACACATACTGTCCACTCACTAACACATGCTGGCAACACATTACACTTCAGCGAAGTGGCACATGGGTGGACAATACATACTCAGATCTAACAGTGGTGTAAACAATGCTACATTGACAATCAGAGCTTTGATGCATAATGTCTGCTGAGATATACCTACAAGGATGTCATTACACTTTCCTGTTGACAACTTGCTAATATTGCTACACTGCTATAATGTCACCCTGTGCATCAGCACCATGTTAGCCTGTTCCTCCATCAATGTTACAGATGACAGGAGGTGACACAGGTATCATCATATGCACAGGTCATTTTGTTGTTTCCCAGAGCCTGACATTGACCCATCCAATTGACATGTCTGTATGTGTGTGTGTGTGTGTGTTTGTGTGAGGGACAACAGTACAGCATGGGCCAATGTTGATGTAATGTGTGTGTATGTGTGAGCCCTAGTTGTTTGGTTAATGTGTGTGTGTGTCTGCATGCACACAGCTCCACCATGTGGCTGCCATATACAGTAGTTTGTGGGACAGCCACAGACTGTACCTGCTAGGCTGTACAGATCACTGTTTCCGGCCATGGACACAGGATCTGTGCCTAGCAGGGGTGCTACGGACAGTATCGGGTACCAACCCTGACTGGGTACTGTCCTCAGAGGCAGAGGTAGGATGACTGGACCCATGTCCCTGCTGGGACTGGCCAGAGCCACGTGCACATGGTCTACTGGGACGGTCAATGGACAGGCCAGCCCCAGCATTGCTGGGGCTGGTACTGTCACTACGGGAGTGGCTGTGAACTGGGGGACATCCATGACCACTGCCAGCTGTTGTTGTTGCTGGCATGCGTCCATGTCAACGTCGCAACCATCCCGTATGGTCCTGACTCATGGAAGACATATTGTGGAGGGCATCTAATGTCTCCCCCCAACATCTGTCAATGACCTCGGTGTAAGTCTGGATGGCACCAGCAATGTCACGGATGCTGTCATTGATAGCGGTGTAATGTGCCCTCTGCTCCCTAAGTCCCTGCCTGGTGTACCGTTCCATATGTGCTTGAGCCTGCATTACAGCCCAAAACATACTGGACGTCATAAGACCAGTGAGGACACGCCTGCCAGGGGCAATATGACCAGCAGTGCTCCCCCGAGAACCCCTGGACCTCCGCCTATGTGGTACCATTCCAGGAATATGGCTATGGCTGCTGGGAGGGGATGCAAGTGCCATGGGTACCACACTCTCCTGGTCAATGCCAACTGTATGCTGTCCCTCACCTATGGCCATTGGTGGTGAGGGATGTATTGACAGTATGAGTGTGCGCATAGATGGGGTTGAACGCTGTGTACTGTCGATTGGCGGACCAACAACAGACCCTGTCAAACCTTCCTGTGCCACAATACATGTTTCATCATTAGCACTATCCTTGGCAGTGGCTTCAGGTTCCCTGCTGCATTCGGCCACCCCTAACTCAGCACCTATGAGAGGAAGACAGGAAACACACTTTACGGTCTGCACATGAACACATGCACACAGGAACACAGGAACACATGCACACATGCACCCATGCACACAGGAACACATAAACACTCCTCACTACAGCAGATAAACACACACAACAGCAATCCAAAACATACTTAATAGTGGTTGAAGGTGGGTGACAGTATCACAAGGCAAACAGTCACGTCACACGTGTCAGCATGCAGAATATGTGTTGATCAAGTCCATGCAGTGTGAGTGTAGACAGCCATAGTTAATGACAGTGTACATGGCTGTGGTGCATGTGTGTACATGTTCAGTGATTGCCTACACCCTAGAACACAATGTGTATAAGGACACGACATTTCTGTGCAAGTATTATAAGCTCTGCAATGTCCTGTGCACCATCACTCACAGGTATACATACCATGGCTGCATGTGTTATCTGTGTGTCACATGGGTTTCCATGTCTGAATGCAGTGTCTGTGCCTGTAGCAGATAATTGTGGACACAGGTGTAGCACATGCATGCTATGTACACACACGGGGTGAGTGGTGCATGTATACGTGATGGAATACCAATCCTGGACATGACCATTGTACAGTGGTTATGGTGAGTGTGGGTCATATTCCAGATATGCCAGTGCCAGCCATGACATTGCATGGTACATGACTGCAACCCATTCAACATCACACATACCCAATGTGTGTCATGTGACCTATATACCCAATATCATTCCAGGACAAATATGTGTCACTTTGTACAGAATGCAACTGCTATGCATATTGTGTATAGTTGCATATGTTTGCACACACACAACATGCTATGCATAATGTGTATAGGTGCATATGTGTGCACACACACAACATGGAGGTGCAAAGCAATGACAGTTATGTGTAGTACTGTGGTCACTGTAACTGTATGGGGTGTAATACCATTAGCCATCATCATCATGCATCATGTGGTCACTCAAGGCCACTAAAATGTGCTAGACCACCGCCTAGCATGCTGTACCTGAACCGCAGTGCCGTGGCTAAGTTCACACTTACACAGCCACGTTGCACAAGGATGTGTGAGGTGCCCAATAGGGAGCATTGCCTAACATGACTGTCTTATGTGTTGAAGAGTGTTGCACAGCCCCATGCTAGGCCCCTACCCCTCAGGTATATAATGTGTGGTGTGTGGATGACAGGTGGGATACTGAAGTGTGACCTGGCAGCGGGTGTCCGGTTACACTATGTGTAGCATGTTGAGGTGTACTGTGTATGACAAACATGTTATGTTGTGTACATGTGTGTCAACTATGCCTATCCAATGTGCAGTACAGTGTTGCCACATTTGTGTCTGGTGATCTGTGCATTGCATGTGATTGAGGCAGCTACTGACTTAGCTGAGATGTTTAACGTCTCACAGCAAACATGCACAGCATGCCTTATGCGTAGGTGTGTTATGCGTACATGGCCTATACCTCATCTATGACATGCACATTTCAATACCAATTTTAAAGTGTTAACACACTCACCAGCATGTATCATTTGTCCTGCTGTCACACCAGAGGGACCTACAAGAATATGACACAGTTTGTCAGTGGCCACAACTGTGGCATTGCTACTGTGAGTGTGCTAAACTACAGTAGAACAACAGGCATAGGTGTATGGATACTATTCAAAATATCAGTATTGCACACAATAGGCAGCACAACTGCTAAACACAGTACACATCTCACATATTCATAATCTAACAATAAAGGTAACAGTAGTCTACAGCTAGGGCATGTTACCTGCACGCTCCATGTCACTATGCTGGGTGGCTCCGACCTCCATGATGACACATGTGTGATGTTTTTGCTGCTGTAGACCAGGAGGCACCACACTTAGGAGCAGTTCCTCCACTCTGGTGAGGGGGGGATGTATGGCCACCCAACCACCTGTGGCAAACTGTTGTCTATGGATATCAGACGCACGCCGCCGGACATGTCTAATTAAATCACTGGAGTGATGGTGTATCTGCTCATATGTCCGGTTATGCATGCCTATGTCATTTACCCGACAAACCAGATCTTGCCACAGTGCCATACGCTCATGCTGGTGCTGGCTGGCCCTGGAAAACAGCAGGGTATAGTGCTGAACCAGGCTGTGGTGGATTTCCTGTTCCTCTGCGGCTGTGTAGGAGGGATTCCTTTGATGAGCCATAAGCCTGGAAGACAAGTAAACAATATGTGTTAATATTATACAGTGCAGATATCAGTTAACTGCCATAAATAGCATCTGTTCGTCTGTCAGAGGATACACACATTCAATACCACATATCAGTGCTCAGCCCACAACTGGCTGACAGTGCCTGCCACACCCATATAAACCAGTATACACCAGTACTCGGCACACTGTTTGGGATCCAATGCACAGCCTTGCCACGGGGGTACATATCAAGCTAATGCATGAAGAAATATGTCATCCATTGCAATGAATTTGAAGTACAGTTACAGTATAACCAGTAACCCACCCTAGTCGTTGGTGCCATACCCCTATCTAACATATGTGCACAGTTGTTAATATAGCTGGCATACTGCTGTAACAGAGTATACATGTTGCTAGGTACACACACAAACCCTGCAACACACATGTGATTGCCCACATGGTACAGGCATCATTACACACACATCAGACATTCATACAACACACACATCTATGCTGACACAGATGAGCATTTCCTGTGTACCTTACAGTACTGTGTGCCCCTACTTACAGATACCTATGCCTGAGGTATGTAATCTGTGCAGACTACAGGAAACACACAAGACAGTGTTACCAGGGAATGTGAACATACACCATACTGTGCTGTTTAGGCCTACAGCTTCAGGTAGTACAACAGTTCAAATGTCAGCTGGATTCACCAGCAGTACCACTTACTGAGCATACATGTATTGCTTCAGCCTATGATGGGACACCACAGTCGTACACAGGGAACTACGTCACAACATATGCCATCCTACTATGTCTGCATCCCAATAACTGACACATCTTTCTCTGGCCTCACACCTAGGACACAAACGACCATGACAGAAACAACCTCACACTAAGCTATCACACCGTTACAGACATTGCACACATTCACTGTCACACTCATTCCACCTCACATAGCAGGTATTGCACTGAGTACATGTGTGTGTGCATTATGTCATAGGTAGGTAATACGCATAGCCGGTTTTAGGCACCAGCGAACCCTGCGGTCGCTGGGGGCCCCCTGTTCCCTGGGGGCCCCCAACCACAGCAAGTTATTTTATCCTGATATTTTGTCACATCTGTAAAACCAACAAAAGCTAGTGCAGCAGTCTTGCATACTTAATAAACTATGAGGGTAATAACTCTTATTTATATCTCCCTTACAATTCAAAGATATTTCTGGTTGTAGTAACAGTGTTTTGTCAAGTACCAGGCATCAGCATGCCATTAAATATTTTACTACTGACATAGTGCTCCTGGCTTAGTTAAACTCTGCTTTTGGACATTTTCTCCACTAAAACTAACTACATAGCCAACTTTTAGTCCCTGCAAAACCATGGCTGCAGGGGCCCCCTGATCATTTGTGTCTGTGTGGGGCCCCACAAAAGCTGCTGCTGACGGAAAAGGAGGAATGAAAAATGCATTCATTTCCTAATTATGCTCTTTAACATGAACAGGGCTGTGATATGACCCTATTAGTATGAAGCTGATAATGAACATGAACAATATAAGCACTAGAGGGATCAGCAGCCCAGAGTGACTTACCTCAGTGCAAACTTTGGATTTTAAGAAGAGCTGATGCTTCCGATCATCAGGGATAGTTTCTCTTTCAGGTAGTTTTATAACTAATACCAGAACACCAGATACTATAACTCAATTTATTTGCTTAAGAATTCAGTACAATCCCAAAATAAATACTCAGAATCATAAATATGTTTAAATATTTCTCTAATTCACTTAAAATTACTAGAATAACATATTTTGCATCAACATCTATTTTGGACAATAAGTATAAAACTCAGATGTCTAGATTAATTGACTGTTTGTAATCCTGAATGATTTAACAGCAAATCAGATTTTTTACGAAGGATAAAGCAAAAGTATGAACAAAATCAGGGAAGTTCTGTGAAAGTAGGGACAGTGACAAGCATGCATTACTCCTCCATGGGATAAATCTTACTGCTTCTGCTGTTTGACAACTGCTAAACAGCAATGACTAATCTGGTGTGGCAGTACCAATGTTGCACAAGGCAGTGCTGAAATAAGTACATAACTAGTACTGCTGTGGTGTGTGTGTGTGTGTGTGTGTGTGTGTGTGTGTGTGTGTGTGTGTGTGTGTGTGTGTGTGTGTAAAAAACATCACTGATTTTTATCTGTGTGCACCCAATAATGCCAGGACACATACATTATTCTTCTGTGTATCAGTTTAACCTGAATGGTGCTGAGATATGTCCCTTTTAGGATAAAGCTAATAATAGCCTCTGTTTACAACCACACCCATTCTAAAACCAGCCCTGCTCAAATGTGTGTGTGTGTGTGTGTACATAAAGCTGCTATGGGTTATGCGGGGCTAGAGATTGTGTGGATATTACATCTTTAATTTTCATCACAATCAAACATTAGAGGTGCCACATGAAGTCATTATAGCTTGTGTTTGAGCTGAGGGCAGTGTTTCTCACAGACCTCAGAGGTGTACAAAGAAGGTTACTATAGCTTGTGTAAGAGAGGTGTACTGTCTAGGAGCAACAAATTTGAATATTACTGAAATCATTCTCACAATCATGTACTAGGCACATATACATGTGGCTACCTTTGATGGCTGGGGTGAAGAACATGCTATGTATATGTATATCATCAGTCACTTGAAATATATGACAAAGGCAATTTAAATCTCTGCTTTCATCCCAGTCTTACACCAGAGGGATGCATAGGCAGTGACTTGTCTTTTTTAGAGGGTTATGGAGGTAGGCAGTATTTCCAGATAAGACTTAAATATTCTCACAACTACTGACTTGTTAGTTTACTGTAAGCTACAATTTTGTCAGCTTTGAAAATAAAGCCTTGGGCACAAATTATGCCTTGAAAGAAAAAAATAAGACTGAAATTATTTTTTTCTCCATAATTTTTATTTAGGCAACCATTGGAGTAAAATGTTGAGAAAATGCTCTAAAATGCATCCCAGACCATCTGTAAACCTGTGGCTTCTTGGGCCCTGACTTGAGTTATTTCCTAAGTGGTTATTACTGGGCTGTCTTGTTCAGGAAACGTGTGTTGAAGGATGCAAGGAAAACTAAAGCTGAACCACAGCAGTAAATTTCTTTCCTTAATCATAATTTCTGTTCAAGCTATTATTGGATGAAAAGGTTGTGTAAAATGCACTTCAGAGCATATAGAAAGTTATGGCTTCTTGAAAAAGCTTAGAGTAAGGCAAAATGTGAGAGAAGGAAGATAAAGGTAACGTGGATGGTATGGGGAGCCCAAAAGAGAAAGAATCAGAAGAGAGGACTGGAGGTGTGTGTGTGTGTGGGGGTTGAAATGTAGGTCCAGTCATCATTTCACTTTAAGTCCAGACCTGTACATAGACTTGTTGCAATGTATCACTGTTGCAACTAAGTGCCAGTAACTCTAACTGCCCCTTTGTTAGACAGCTCAACATAGTGATAGTGTGATACATAGGCCTGTTGTAATGTAAAAGCTTGTAGCTGCAGGTCTGTCTGTGGATACTACTCCTAAAAGTTTGCAGCATGAAATAAAAGGTTGCTTAGGATGGATGGCATTGTTAGGATGATACTTATACTGGAAGTGCCCCCAACTTGACATTTGCTGGGGGCCCCCAAAATGCTAACACCGGCCCTGGTAATACGCTATTGGCCCTAGGGCCTACAGCAGCCTAGCCATATGCTACCCTGGCCTTTGACACACATGTAATTTGATTTCACTTGCTCCTGTCAACCAGATACACAGAGGTGATTTCCAGGGCATGTTACCTATCCCCCAGACAATCATCAGGGGTATGTATGACATCTGCTACTGAGGAGCCTTGTTTGTTAATACTGGGTGATTTACTCCAGAGTATGGCATATTTGACAATAGGAGCCTATCCCTCCAGCATGTGCTGTTTAGTGAGGTGGCGGAGATTAGGGACCTAGGCCGTGTAGCCTGGTGGGATTGTGAGGTGTTGACATGGTGGTTGTCTGACTGCTATGGGTGTGACATACCTCTGTATGTTCGACAGAGGTAACCTCTGGGTGGCCGGTATGCAACGCACTGTAGCTATGGTTATGTCAGTCAGTCTGCATAGGGGATGTGTTTGAGGGCAGTATTACTCTTTGTGAGGTATATCTGTGGCCTTTCCACTTGCTGTAGTTGTCATGTGAGGTACATACCACATGGGGCATTGTGATGAGTACAGGGGAACACTGACCTATATTTCCTTACATGACACAACATTTGTGATGACACGTACCACATAGACAGATTACAAGACTAGTGTGGCACTGTGAATATCAAAGGGGAGGCTACTGTCCACCTGTGTCCCATGTTCCCTTCTGACACCTTCGATGTTAGGCAGGCAACCACCTATCTGGTAGTTAATGGGTAAAATGTTTTGGAATGGTGTATGGCACTGCAGTATCAACACTGGTGTTCAGACCATGCCTTGGTCACCAGGCACCTGTTGCAATACGTTTGACCCCGTGTCTCTCTCTCTCACTATATATATATATATATATATATATATATATATATATATATATATATCTAATACATATATAAATATATATATATATATATATATATATACATATATATATATATATATATGTCTGTATATATACATATATATATATATATATATATATATATATATATATATATATATATATATATCTCTCTCTATATATATATATATATATATATATATATATATATATATATCTACCTATCTATATATCTTTATCTATTCATATATCTATCCATATATGTATATATGTATATATATATATATATATATATATATGTATATATACATATCTATATATATATATATATATATATATATATATGTACATATATATATATATATATATATATATATACATACATATATATATATATATATATATATATATAAATATATATATATATACACATACTTGTAAACATCCATTGCTGTACATATACATGCACATATAGGCACATATACTGCCCACCTTTCATGGTGCGAATATCAATTATGAAACAGTTGTGTGACATACAATTATGTAATAATATTGCACAGTGTTGTGCAGAATGCATTTCGCTGTCCTCAGGCCGTATAGCTGTAGCAGACATCACTGGCTGTAACTCAGTCCCACAGCATTTAACCTCCACATGGCATATACCTGCACTGCTTGCTGTTTTCAATGCCACACACTACAACCTACATAGATATGTGCACATAGCAACCTTCAACTACATATATATGTCCAGCCTTCACTAACAGTTGCAGTATGTCCGTTGCCCTATGCACATCTGCATATACATATAGATATGGACTGCTACCACATATGGAGGGTTCACAGTATTTACAGTACCATTCAGACACATAATTCGGATGCCAGCAAATACATCTCTGTTACATACCTTACCTTTGTATTTCTCACCTCTGTCTGTTGTACCTGTTGACGTGTTTTTTTTTTTTTTTTGGTTTGGTGTCTCCAGCTGCCTCTGTTTGTTTGTATGTCTCTGTCTGTCTGTCTGTCTGTCTCTCTCGCTCTCTCTCTCTCCAGTTGCTGCAATGATATGATTGCATGTGTGGACAGCAAGTACAGGCTGCTTTTGTAGGTATCTGCACATGTGCATGTGATGGCCTCTGCACCAATTGGTGCCCACCATTTAGTAATTGCATGCAGCCTGCTGTGTGGTAATTGCAGTTCTCACTGTGATTTCAGGACACTGCTATAAAATGATAGGTTAGGTAGGCATAGGCCTTTCGGTTTTGCAAGGTGGGGACCATGCTTGTTTGCTGTGGACACTGTTGTGTCAGTCAGAAGGTTGGTATATGTCTCATATCTGAAGCTGGATTGTAGCCAGTGAAATGCATGTTGTACTGAAACCTGACTGTTGCTTCTTCCAGTACACTCTTCTCAGTGTGTAAGTTTACTCACACCTCCTAATGCTAACACTGGATACATGGGTGTATGTACTTTCTTTTGGAATTAGGGAATTAACTGGCATACAACAGTAGTTATTGCAATGTATTCCTATGGCTTTCCTATTTTCCCTTTACATTCACTCCTTGTAATGCATGTTATATTTCTTTATTACAATGTATTCCTATGGCTTTCCTATTTTCCCTTTACATTCACTCCTTGTAATGCATGTTATATTTCTCTCAGCACCAAGTTATTGTATATCTGCTGTGGTGTAGTGGTACTTCATGCAGACTGGTGAGTCCAAGGTCCCGGGTTCGAGACTGACAAGGTTTTTTATTTTGCTGCTGAGCAGTACAAGGGCCTTGTCATGCAGAGTGACTAAGGCACTTTTAAGCAGTTGTAAGTGGGTTTGCGCGACGCTTAGCGATGCTAAGCTTAGCTTAGCTTATTTTATTTTAGCAATACTAAGCCAAGCTTGGCTTAGCTTATCATATCTTAGCAATGCTAAGCTAAGTGAACACATACGCACATTGGTGCAAACCCGCTTACTGCTGTTTACAAGTGCTCACTCCCGCTAACCCCTGCGCTTATTTCTTTGACAGAAAAGTAAATGGGGAGATAGGAATGTGGTGATAAATGGTGCACAAAGAGGGGAAGGCAGTAGGGAAACCAGCTCAGGATGTACAGGATGGGTGCGGAGAGGGTCCATAGCTGCCCATTTCTTTACCAGCAACAGCTGTGCATATGTATGAAATTTGGTGTGAAATTTGAAACCGTCCACCCCTGAGAGAGGGGTGAGGACAACAAAATATGTTGTACTGCCAATTAGAATTATCAGTTTACATGTCCAGCGGACATGTGTGCGAATTGGGCAGCTATGTATGGGGCATAATTTTTTTGTAGGAACAGGCTGCCCTTTTTTTTTAAATTTTTTTTTTCAGGTGAGAGTGGAATGTGAGGTAGAGGATGTAGGTATATTTGGGGAGGTAGCTTGGGGAGGTAAACAGACAAGACAAACAAGATGCATACAGGGGCAAGGTTTGACACATGGGGTGGGTGAACACAATTGACTGGGAAGGTTGTTTGGAAATCGCAAGCCCATGAGCCCACAGATGGTAACAGTGGGAGTGAGATCCCCACCCATGGGCAGTCACCACTGCACCTTCACAGCCCCAAGGGTGGCTGTGCTGGGGGCTGAGTAGGACGGGCAGGCTCACCCGAGAGATGCGCCACTCTCACCTCAAGCTGGCATAGGGGATCAGAGACTGATTGCTGGCTCTCCCTACACACCACAGCCCGGACACTCCGAAGGATGACAGGTGGCCCTTCTCCACCCATGCTTGCACAGGGGGATGAGCCCCATCCCCTGCAGTGCTTCCACCTGAAGGTGGCACAGGACCAACGGAGGAGGGGAGCCTGGGCTGGGCACTGGGGCTGCTGGTGCCAGGTGCACTCGCCAACTGAGGAGGGACAGGTGGGTCCGCTGGGACCGGCCTTCCCATACGTTCTGTGATTAGGTGTGTTTAATTACAACATAAACAACAGCATTCCAGATTAGTTGTAACAGCATGCAGTAATATTCCCATTAACCCAACACACCAAGGTTCCAACAGTTGAACAGCAAGCATAACACATGCATATATTGAACGACAGTGGATATTCCAACAACATGCAGGGATGTTTGGTAGCAACAGGCCACCATGAACGTGGTGTTTGAACAGGGCACATGCATCAACATCAATGCAAATATTTATAAACAATAGGACATATGTCCCAACAAATATTTAAGGTTACACATAACCATTGAGATGTGGAATTGCATGGTTTATGCACATACGGTAGGGTGTAGACAAAAAAACTCGGTTAACATCTTATAATGACCATTTAGTCTACACTACATTGCCAGTGACTGCAAGTCTATATCCCCTACCTGTATTATTACACTTGCCACCATACATTAGGTTGTGTCATGGGTTTGGCTAGTTCAATATATGCCTGACCTATATCTGACATACTAACTGTCCAGGATGCAGATGTTACTGCTACATATTTCTTGTTTGCATTTATATTTCTTTATCTACATATCTGTGATGTTTTCACATGACATTTTCACTTCGATTTGTACAGAACCCTGCATTGCGTAACACACACTCACATTTCTGGTGAATAATTACATGCTACATGTGTGCCAGGTTTACTTATTCATGCCAGCCAGTAACTGACTATTGTGGACTGTATATATGTTTCACAGCTACTAGCACTTCCATCACCCATTTTATATGGGACTGCATAACTTTGGGTTGTCATCACATTTTCAAACAGTACTGTTTGTATAATGCAAGGGTACTACAACATTTCAGACTCTGTGACACAGACACACTCTGAGTTTTAAACCTTTATTAATGACATTGCACACTTTTCCACAGGCTCACTCCTTTATTTGTTTTAACGGTGTTTATGGCAGACATGTTCAAGACATATTATACCTTTATTAATAGGTTAGAACAATCTTTTTTCAGGCTCACTCACTTATGTTATATGAAAGTGCCTGCAGAGGTATTATTCCAGACATATGTCACCTTTCTTAATGGGTTACTACACTCTTTTTCTGCCTCTCTGACGTTTTTATCTGGCAGTACATGCAGAGGACTTATTCAGGCAATTCTATGGCTGTTTTATTGGACTACAACACATTCTTTCATGCTCTCAAAAATATTTTATATAACAATACATGCAGAATAATCACTAACCTGCCTGGTGGCGCAACCTTAGCAGCCTATCAGCATAGGCTTGCTGATTCGTAACACAGTCACCTGCAGCTGTAAAGTAAATGAAGGGATATTGAAACATACCTATCCATTATACATACTCCATTATCAATTCTTACATACTGCATTCCATGGCTACATACTCAGTTGTGGGGCATCCTTCATCCCACGGGCCTCCTGTATCCACTGATTCAGGCAGTCCTGCTTTCATCTCTTCAGGTCTGCATGGTGGTAACAGACCTGCTCACCAGTCCGGGGAACGCCTGTGGCACTGGTGAGGTCACGAGCTAACCAGTTCCAAGCCTCTGCTTTGTACTCCATCCCTTGGAACTGGCCCTGCAGGAGTCTTGACTTGTGATGGTGGACAAGGAGCCAAACCATGTATTTGGACTCCTCGATGCCCCATTGTTGCGCTCGGAAGCGTGAACCCTCTCCTACACCTGACATTCTGACTGAAAATGTGTGCTACAATCAGTTATGGCGAGTATTCCCGCCTATGGGGCTTAAATATGCCGCATTTCCCATACTTTTTTGTGATTGGCCATTTTGTAAAATTCTTGGCTGACTGCAGACCTGCTTAGTAATGGTTAAACTACCATTTGTAAGTATATGAATGTTAATAGTGGCTGCTTCCCCTATGTTGTCATGGCTTAGTGGTTTTGTACTTTGATTATGATGCACAGGGTCCTGGGTTCGAACCTTGTCATTCTTTTATTTTAATACTGTCTAGACAGGCTAGGGGGTGTGGCTGCGTTTAAGCAACTTAGATCTACATTGCTCCCCAGTGCCCTGGTTGGCACGGCACGCACCTCCATGCAAACCGATTCCGCTGGGTAAAGTGCTATTTAGCTATGGGCAACTATTTTGCGCTGGCTAAAGTGCTATTTAGCTATGGGCAACTATTTTGCGCTGGGTGAAGTGCAAGTTACCCAGGGGCAACTATATCGCGCTGGGTGAAGTGCTGCTTAACTGCAGGCAATTTTATATTGGGATCCTTTAAAATATTTATTTTATTCACTGATACATTGGCCATTTCACTGCTTTTTAGTTATGTTTAAACATATATGTCAGGTATTATTCCGTATACTGATTTAAAAAATAAATACAAAAGGGAGTGGTGGGACTTGAACCATGAATGCCTCTTCTTTGTGCGAACGCTCTACCATTACGCTATTGCAATTTCATGTGATTTGCATAAACATTCTATTTTATGCTCTTCCATGTCAGACTTGCTAACTGTAGCTAAGCAATGGGCACACCCGCGCACACTTGCGCAAATACGTGCAGCTATATTGTGGATTTAAAAAAAATATGAAAAACAAAAACTCAAAAACTAGCAAACAAACTCTTAAAACGAAAGGAACACAATAATCCAGCCGGCTCTTATTGTGTTCCTTTCGTTTTAAGAGTTTGATTTTAAAAAAAAAATTATAATTATTTACTTTATATAAGTGTGATGGGGGTTTACAGTGTCAGGGAGTGTGGTGTTGGGTGCAAGCACATTTGAGCGAACTCGCTCTTGTGTGTTGACATTATGCTTTTTAAAACCTTGCAGGGGCGTGCACATTTAGACTGCTCGGCAGTCGGACACACCCCCTGCTTTCCTACTCAGTCTGTGTAAGAGTTACAGTTGAGTCAGCGTGCCCTCATGAATATTCATGGCACGCTGACATCAAACTGTTCAACTGCAGCCTCCGAGTAAGACTTATTAAGTCTTACACGGAGGATTAGTAAATCCGGGGGTGAGCCTTTTTATTTACATAACCTAAAATTACATAGGATGTTGTTGGGAGAAGTACAGATTAGCAGATTATGAATTATTATATTATACAATAAAATGGACAATAAGTATGATTCACCCTGTGTTTTCTTTCCTTCTAGTTGGGGTTATACTACATAAATATGATAAACAGGGACATGGTTTGTGTTCCCAATATTTTGGGTAAAGAAGAGTGGACAGCTGACTTTAAATTACTTAAGGATCTAAAAGCATTTTTTGTTGTTGTTGGTGTAGTTATTGTTGAAGACAGGATGCAGAGACAAGTTTATTTGTTTCAGAGGAATGTTATGAAAGGTGCATATGAAAATAGTGAATTGTATGTGGGATTTACTTTAGCTTTATCCCCATTAGAAGTTAGGTATCAAAACAAGCAAATTCAAGCAACAGGTATAAGGACTTTGTAGTATAAAGTATGCAGCTATAGAAGAAACAATTCAGTATATGATATTTGATTGTACTTTATAAAGGATTTGTGGTTTAAAATTAGTATATGATGAGGAATGACTTGTTTGAAAGATGGTTTCTATATTTACTTACTTAAATACTTTTTTTGATTAGGTTACGCATACTGTCCTGAAGCCCATTTTTGTGGGACACCTGGGTAGAAAAGCTCTCAGCATAACAATTTAGAATTAGTATTCACCAATAATCAATACAATGTAATTGATACATGAGGGAGTATGGCTGGCCTGAGTCAAGAAGGACATGTAGTTTGATTTCTCTCTGCTGTCTTAGGTCTAATTTTTATTTAATTACTGTTCTGAACTTCCTTAGAGCACTTCATGCAGTGGTATCAGAGAACGGTGTACTTACCATTACAGGTGAGCTCTTAGAGTGTTTTAAAAATTCTGCATTGAAGACAAACTGCTGACCCTATTTGAATGGCTTTCCCTCATGGCTTCTGAGATAAAGGCCTACTGCACAAGTCAAAAATCCTGTGTGAATCAGTTGGAAACAGAGGTGGCTGAACTTATCCATAATCTCCAGCAACTGAAAAAGTGTCTGAATTGATTACCATAAGTATGATAAGATGGTGCATCATCACTCCATGCAAAATAAAAAAGTGAACAGGACAAGAAGGATTGGTGTGAGAGGGATGGACGTGCCGGAATATATTAAGGATCAGGAGCTGCAGTCTTCTTTGAATACATAGTCAGCAAGGTGCTGTCATTATCTAATTATTTAAACTGGGAAATAAAAATAATTCACTGGGGTGGTCCATAGCCTAGGAATCATAGCTATGGTGCGTGTGTTGGTAGCCCTCCAGTCAGCCAGAATAAGAGACTGGCTGACTGGACGGCCAGTCAGCCAGAATGAGAGACTGGCTGATACAATACAGTAAGGAAAGTAGGGGCATTCAATGTGGTAATAAATCACTATTTTATTATTATTTGACATTTGTTTAAGAGGAAAGTCCAACTGGGACAGAGCACATTTTCAGTGGAGTCCCAAGGTGAAATGCTCCAGACGCATGTTTTTGGAATGTGGGAGGAAACCAGAGCACCCAGAGGAAACCCACATGAACTCAGGGATAACATGCAGATTCTGCAGAGAAGGCACCCCATTCTAGAATCAAACCAAAGAACCACTTGTTATGAGGTAACACCACTAACTGCTGCACCACTGTGCCACCCACTATATTTCTTAGAGGATTCTATAATTTGCAGCAGGCTATGCTACTCTTGAAAAAGATGCTCTCTGGCTATGGTTCTAAGACCTCTTAAGTTTATCCAGCAATTTTTAGAGAAGGAGGGGTGCAAAATTTTGTTACATGATATTCAAGCAGCCGAAGCTTTTGTGGAGAGGGAGCAGCCTCAACTTCATGTTCCAGAGATGGAGGGGAGGGATGCATACTGGATGAACAGAGAGAGGGAGTGGGAGAAGGAGTGGGAAATGGCCCCTAAAAAATGACCGGGGATACCAACTCCCATTAAATCACCCTCCTCCAGCAAAGCCAAACACCCTCACAACACCAGGTCTATTCATAAGGCCAGTAAGGGATCTACAAAAGATGCCAGTTTGCCAACACCAGGTCTATTCATAAGGCCAGTAAGGGATCTACAAAAGATGCCAGTTTGCCAACACCAGGTCTATTCATAAGGCCAGTAAGGGATCTACAAGAGATGCCAGTTTGCCGACACCATCTCATATACCATTTTACGCAAGCTTGGGGTACTGACAACCCAGAGAGACCACAGGGAGATGTTCTGGCACTATAGGTCAAAGTAAAGATGGTAATGGGCCTCAGACACCTCATCAAGCCCAGGATGCTTCTTGGCAGAAGAGCAAGGGACTTTCAGGTAGCGCACCTAAGTTACTAGAATTTAAAATTTCCCAGGAGGTTTCATGCCCTGCCAATGAATATTCCTGGCTAGATATATTCTCTGGCTCATCATGCTCCTCAAATGAACATCACTGAAATGCAGTGAAGCAGATGGTTGAATTCTGAACTAACTGTGTGTGGGGGGAGGGGGTTGGCAAAGTTGTTAAATCATTTAACTCGCAAACACAAGGTACAGGGTTTGATTCTCACCTTTAAGAAAAAATGGCTAGGCTTAAAATGGCCCACAAGTGCAGCTAGCCTGGTACTTACCTATGAACACTGTACATCTTTTTTCATGGTGATTACCACAGATATTAAGGCCTGTCCCTACACTGGAAATATCTCCACCAATATGACATTGAACTCTCAAGAATTACTAAAGGAATTTACTTTTTGTATTCTTTCATGTAATAGTTACAATGTTATAGATGTTGAAACAATTTTCTGGGGGAAGGAGGAGTTTTATTAAAATTATTTCCATAGATTCTTAATCTTTTCTGTCTCCTCTTTCACCAATGACTATATCATATAGTTCTGACCCACATACTTTGAACTGATTACTTAGGAACTGCCTTCCATAATACATATGTATTTTCCCTTCCTTGGTGTTGGTTATCGGATTGTTTCATTTTTGTTTAACAGACATATATCTTTCTCTTTCTTCTGTGACAGTGTCTTACATTTATTCACATACTGTATATTCCATTCAAGTACCTGTGAGAGTGAATTCTTTCATGGAAGAAGGTGAGCGCATGGAACAATATTGTTAAGCAAATATGTCATGTTGGATTCGTATCACTTCATTGAAAGACCATTTCACTGACACCCATTTCACTGAGACCAAATCACCTAAAGTTCATGTCACTGAAAGTTTGTTTCACCTAAAACTCATTTCATTGACAAGTAGCACTCTAAGGCAAGTCAATGGTATATGTCCTTTTCCCCACTGTAGTGCAATCCTGGTGTTAGTATATATAGTTAGGGGTGGTCTGTTGTCTGGTTTTGTTTTACATTATTTGGTTAAACTCAACTAGGTGGGGGGCTACGCCCCCCACACCTCCCCTAACTATATATACTAACACCAGGATCGCACTACAGTGGGGAAAAGGACATATACCTTTGACTTGCCTTAGAGTACTACTTGTCAGTGAAATGAGTTTTAGGTGAAATTAACTTTAGGTGCTTTGGTCTCAGTGAAATGGGTGTCAGTGAAATGGTCTTTCAGTGAAGTGATACAAATCCGTCGTGTTACATATAGTTTTAAAATTGTTAACCAGATATGCATGGACTCTTTCACAGTTAAATGAGACCTATACTAGTCTTTATAATGGGTTCACTCCATTGTTTTGTATGATTGATAAATATTTAGTTATTAATGATATGGAAATGAATAGGAGATTAAGTTAATAAGTAGAATTATTTTTATGTGCTGTACAGTTATAGAGACAGAGGATGTGTAAGTTTATCGGTAAAAGATTAGGGAATATTTCTTGTTCTCTTTTTCTTTAGGGTTATGCCTGAATATCTGCACAGGTCCAACCCTTCTTCATACAGCTGCCAGGATTCTACAACCAGGCTTAGGCATTTGATTGGCACCCAAGGAGATCTTATTGTCCTCAGCCCGAGGGAATTTCTGGATCCTTTTCTTTTTTGTGAAGTGGAAGTTAATCAGGAATCCAAAATACAAGGAACAGAACATTTT